>NW_017732386.1:106930-170723 GCF_001890085.2 Hipposideros armiger | reverse complement strand
AGAGGCCTGACCACTGCACTGTATTTCTGAAGCTGATGTTGAATAATAATGTATGTCAACTATAATTATATATACATATAGTCATGGGACGTGGAGTAGAGTGTGGGAATGGAGTCAATGGAATTGTAATAGATAAGCATGCTATCTGGGGTGGGAGGGCAGTAGATGGGGGAGGGGGCTTGTTTCTGTGCAAAGGATGAAAAGCATAACTATTGCAATGTTCTGTACACCTGAAACTAACAATAAAAAATAAATTAATTAAAAAAAATTTGCCTGTAATAGTGAGATAGGTAGAATAGTGAAGTACGCTGATAAAAGAGACAAAGTATAAAAACAACTAAACTTACTCCCTCACTAACAAATGAGAAAAAAGCCTCATTTGGACCAATGGTAATGTCCATGAGCTTTAATGCTTAATGAATGCTTAAGTCAACCCTCCGTACCCAGGGCACAAAAGAAAAGAGAGGGGGGTGGGAGAGCATGAGAGGAGGGGGAAGAGGAAGGAGGGAGGAAGGAAGAAAAGGAGTGTTGGTATCTACCACACATGCAAATTATAAAGATTTTTTTCAAAAATCCTATTTCACGTAATGAGAAAACATATTTTCAAAGTTGCAATTAGAAAATCTGGCTTTAGGAATATTGGTGATAAGAAAAGAAGCAATAGGAATGTTGTTTGATACATAGTAAGGAATGGCTATTAGGACTTCAGCAATGTCTACTGAAAGGCTGTTCACAATCTATATTTTAAAAAGTAACCCAGCAATTACTCTTTGACTTCTCCATATGCAAGTTGACCAAGCATGATTTGAACATAATAAACATGAAGCTATTCTTTATTGCATATAAGTTTGCACATAGCTTTATCTTTTCAAGCCAGAATAGGCTGTGCTATTTCAGTTACATTTGAGTAAAATACCCTAGTCATGATTCATGAAAACATTTCATTAACTGATTATAGATCTTGTCGATTCAGTGGGGGAACTGAGAAGTGAACTTCTGACCTGAAAATCCTTAAATAGAGATTGAGTGACATCCTAAGTATTATAATTCCCCATCCAATTGCTAGTGAGAGATGCTAAAAAAAAGTGACATTTGTTTTGAACCAGGCATCAACTACATATTAAATAAGGAGATGATTTCCATGGTCATCTTGGGATATATGAAAATCCTTTAAGTCTCTGTAAATAAGTTTTAAAAATAGTGGCTTTGTGTACAGAAGAATCAACACCAATGGATTCTTAACACTAAGGTATTAAAGTAATCTTGTTATGGTTTGGCATCAAATTGAACTTTTACCTTAAGTTAAATCATAGTGATGATATTCTCAATATGCAAATAAAATATATGACTTCTCTCAGCTGTATGAAATAGCTACTATCTTATCCACTCTCTGGTCCATCCTAGGTAAAATCAACCAATTTGTGTAGTTATCTGTGAGTTATTTTTGATATTCATATTTTGCTTCAATATCTATGTGCCCTCCCACATTTTGTAGTCCCTTTACAGTTAGGTGGAGTCATATGAGTTTCTCTGGTCAAGAGGCTGTGAGTGGGAGTGATGAGTGTCACATCTGATCTGAGGAACTTATGACCTGGATTAAGTTCCTCACCCTCCCAACTCCCCCACTGTAGCGACCATGGAGCATACCTGTGATGTGTTGCAATTTGGCAGCCTGTGTCTCTGAGAGATTTGGAGGGGTAAGCTCCCCACTGACTGCACTGGGTAAATAGCATGGATGGGAAAGAAACTTCTGCTCTCTTAAGCCACTGAGATATTATGGCTACTTGATTACCATACCATAACCTAGTCTTGACTGACTAATACTCATATTGAACAATTTCATTAACAAATAACCTAATTTATCACATTTAGAGAAGAAAGAAAACAAGTTTGAAAGGTAACTGGCATTAGAAATTTAAGCAAAAATTAAAAAAACACAAATGAAAAATTTCTTAAGGTTATATCATGTGATTAGATGAAAAGCGAGTGATGCAGAACAAGTGCCTCAAATTTAGAGAAGGTGTCTGGGCTGCTTGGCTGAGGTAAAGGTTAACAAAGAAGGTGGGCTTTGAGATAAGTCTTGTAATTTAGGCCAAATTTGAAGAGCCTGAAGCAAGAATGTAAGTAAGGATCTGTAATTAAGAATGGACCTGGAATAGTCCAAATAGTGGAGAGATTCATTTGGGAAAATAATTGGAAATAAAGTTTGAAAATATTTTAATACTATAAGAAGTCCATTGAAAACCAAACTAAGGATTTTGTACTTATTATATTAAAGGCAATAGAAAGTAACTTGACTATATATAGACATATACAAGGCCTGACAATTAAGTTCGCGAACTCATGCTAGAAAAAGTGCTACATATCTCATTGCTGAATATCACTAGATCACCTTTGCAGTACTCCCCTTGGGAAGCTATGCACTGATGCCAGTGCCTAGGACATCCTTCAAAGCAATTTTGTAACTCTTTTTTTGTAATGGCCATCAGAGTTGTCATCGTATTACCCTTAATGTCATGAATGTCATCTAAATGTCCTCCTTTTAATATTTCCTTTATCTTCGGGTAAAGAAAGAAGTCATTGGGGGCCAGATAAGTTGAGTGAGGAGGATGTTCCAATACAGTTATTTGTTTACTGGCTAAAAACTCCCTCACAGACAGTGCCATGGAAGCTGGTGCACTGTGATGATGCAAGAGCTATGAATTGTTGGTGAAAAGTTCAGATTGTCTAACTTTTTCATGCAGCCTTTTCAGCACTGCCAAATAGTAAACTTGGTTAACTGTTTGTCCAGTTGATACAAATTCATAAGGAATAATCCCTCTAATATCAAAAAAGATGAGCAACATTATTATAAGTTTGTGAACTTAATTGTCAGATCTCGCATGTTCATATTCATTACATTCATATATACATACATATACTATATATATAGAGAGAAAGTCTAAATACTCTCTTATTTCAGCTGTAAGTAAATGTTTTAGGAATATTAAGTGACATCAGTGCTCAGGGTAGATTTGAGGAACAGATTGAACAGAAGGTGGGAGATCTATCTCCAGACAGAGGCTCATCGAGGTTGCAGTAACAAATGTGAAAGAAAAGGAAAGACATGAAAGGTATTATGAAGAATTACAGATTGCTAGGTCATATGGCAATTCTATTCTTATTTTTTGAGAAACTGCCACACTGCCTTTCATAATTGTCACCCCAATAAACTTTAATTTTTAAAAAAGAATTACAGATATTTGTCACTGAGCAGATGCAGAAAGCAAAGGAGAAGGAGGACTATCAAGTCATTCAGTCATTCATTAGCAAAACCATATTAAGTACCCATGACATGCTAGGCACTATTCTAGGCTCCTGGAATACAGCAGGGAACAATACAAATTCCCTGCTCTCGTGCAAATTAAATACTAGTTGGGAGAAACAGACAATAAACAAATAGGTACCAGTTATGAAGAAAACAGAACTGGGTAAGGAGGTAAAGAAAGACAGAGATTGGGGTAATTAATGGGCAAAAAGCCTCATTGATAAGGTTACAGTTGAGCAGAATCTGAATGAAATGAGGAAGCAAATCATGAGAATATCTTGGGAGGAGTATTTAGGAAAGAGAAAATATAGACTACCTAATTTTCTTTAGGTAATTACTTTTTTGAATAGGTATTACTTGTACATGGTCAAAAAGTCAAAAGGTAGTAAAAGGTATACGAAGGAAAGTAAGTCTCCCTCCTCAGCCACCACTCTGTTCCCCACCCTGGAAGGAACTAATATGAATGATTGAATGAATAGAAACACTTTATTTTTGCTTACAATACTTTCCTAACAGAATTTTTAAAAATTACACTCATGCTCTCATTAAGAAGGAGGAGGAGGGCAAGGGGGAAGGGAAGGTGGGAAGGGGCGGGGAGAGAAAGACAATATCTGACCAGCTCTTTCCTCTTCCTGGCTCATGGAGTCTTTGAGAAATGCAGGCTGATCTTTGGCTTTTCCAGGCATACTCTAAAATAGGGAGGAGGCTCACTCTAACCTAGAGAATTCCCAGACCTTATGATTTGGGGGAGATGGCTGGACAGAATCCTCCTCCAAATTGCTCTCCAGACAGAATTTCAGAGTGGCACAGCTATGAATTCCTCTCCCCTGAAAGGTATAAGGTTCTGAATCAATTGTTTGTTTATTAACCCATAACATGGAGTTTCTTTCTTATTGTAAAAGTAATATATGCACATTATTTTTTTAACGGCAGAAAACATATCAAAATATGAAAGATAAAAATAAAATTTTAAATAGTTGTAATGCTACCATTTATATAATTATTTAATCCTCAAATATTAATATGGCTGCTGAGCTAATAATTGAAAACAAACAAGAGCAGATTAAACAGGAAAGTGATTATCACATCTAGAAATTACAATAGAAAACAAGAGGTTGAAAATGTCTCTGATGAAAACAGTCATTATTTTATGAATTTCTAACATTTCTTAATAAGCAGGATTTCAATATGATATTTGAATTAAGTTTCCTTTACCCTCTTCTTCCCTTGACCAGGATATAAGCACTTGGGAGTGATAAATATACTCCTTAAGGGATAAATTTTGAAGCAAATCAGCTATGCCAAATAATTTATCGTGTGTAAAAACTAGTCTCAATATTTAATTGCTGATTGGTTTGCTGTTCTCATTTGCAGAACTTATGCACAGTGTTTGCTCTCGTGTTCTTTCTTTGTGTTGGCCTCTTTTCATTCAGCAATCAGAAACTAAGATTGTCGCTTCACAGAGTGAAAGAAGACAAGGAAGTAAACTGTACAGCTTCTATTTGAAAATTATGATTAAGTGTAGTCAGGGGTTGATTTTTCCAAACAAGTCAGTCTCTTTTTACCGCTAGTATAAATTGATAGTTTAATCAAGATAAACTGTTTAAAATATTTATAATAACAAGTTTGCCTTACATGTTTTTTGGAGTCAGATAGCTCTTATTTATTTATTAAAAACAATTATTTTATCCTAGTTTGTTATGCATAATATTTATCTTAAGTTTTAGAAGTCCAAAATAGTGAGATTTTACTGTATTAAGTTTTCCAGGAATTTGCTCTTTTTTCTTTGTAGTTTATATATATATATATATATTTAATTACACAAAAATATGTGTCCATTATAGAAAAAATAAGAAACATAGCTAAGTCTTAAAATAGTTTAAAGATTTGAAGGTCTGAACTTGAACAATAGGGAAACAATAAAGTGAAGATATTTACATGAGATATTAAAATTAGACTTGAGTTCATTTTCTAAGATTTAGTGGGGTACTTAGACTCCGCAGATTTATCACCCACCTTTATTTTATTTAGAAATGATTGCATGTTGACCGTGACTATCAAAGTTGGTATTCATTTTTTTCACTGCTATCCAAATAGAGTATATGTTGACTGATTCAACCCACAAGCTGAACTATACCTAACTAGTCAGAAACAAGTACAGATCGATAGAATCAAAATACATTAATCATCAGTAGAAAAAAGATTATCATGTCTTTTAGAGGCTGTATACTCAGATCCAGCAGCTGCTGTTTGACCCAGCCTTCTTGAGTCAATACCAGTGGTCCATGGTATTCAGGGTCCAGTCATTGGTAATTGAACCAGGACTCACTCCCACAGAGAAGCTTGACAGGTCTCCTCAGCAAAACCCCATCCCCTTCCACAAAAAGCCCAATTTAGCTTCAATTACCCTTCACAGACCTATTACATTTAAATGGTCTTTCATGGCATTAAAGGACCCAGTAACTAGCTGAGTGACCTTGGGAACATCACATAACCTCAGGGGCCTCTTTTAATCATATATAAATCAGGCAGTCAGATTATGCCATTTCTACATGTTCTCCCTGCTTTTAAACTCTTTTATATCTTTTATTTGTTTCAAATGAGAGGCTAAAATTAAGATGATGATCTTAACAAGAATATTCAAAAAAGATACAGCAAGTATTTTTCACTGGGGATTTTTTCTCCCTATTTTCCTGTTTAAAGTATTGGTTGCAAGACCCTGACATTAGCAACCTAGAAACGGTTCCTATTCTGGGATCCAAGGGAACCAAAGAGTGTGCACTAAACTGCAAAGTCCCTGAGAGGGCAACAGCTAAGGGGAGAGGCTGGATTCTAGTTTGAGGGGAGAAGCAAATTTCAAAGTCAAGAAAATGTTTCCAAAAATCAAGTTCCACTGATGAGGCACGGCCATAAAGGAGAAAGAAAACCACATTTCAAAAAAGACCACAAAGAGGCTGGATATCAAAGTGGGAGAAAAAAGTAGTGCTATGGTGGACAATATGAGCCTTTTGAGTTCCACATTGGTTATCTATTGCTGAATAACAAATTACTCCAAAATTAGCTGCTTAAAACAACAAACACTTATTTTCTCATATACTTTCTGAAGATCAGGGAGCTGGGAATGACTTAGCTGGGTGGTCTGGCTTAGGGTCTCTCATGAGGTTGCAATCAAGCTGTTGGCTGGGGCTACAGTTTCTGAATTCTTCACTAAAACCAGTGGATCTGTTACTGTGCAAAATGTCTGGCTGCTCACCGCAAGAAAGCCATAACTAAAAGGCAAGGTTGATGGAAAGAAAAGCATGTTTATTCCAAAATGCCAGCATTAAGGGAAGACAGAGGACTCCTTGTCACAAAGACAGCCTTCCCATTCTTAATACCACCGAAAGGTTTTAGAGACATGCAAGGGGAGGCAGAACAAAAGGAGAAGTTGGTTAGGCAACTCCAGGAAAAAGGCATTTCCCATAGGCTGGCCTGCCTCAGGAGTGGATCCCATGCAGATGCACAAACCTCTCCCAAGTTACCAGGCCAGGCATGGACATGGCCCAAAGTAAACAGAGCCATTGAAACTGGTATACATAGTGCATGTATACTAAACAGGATCATAAAGGTTTCGTGGGAGGGAAGAACAGCAAAGAAAAATTTTCACAAAGTCCTAACCTAAGCTACACTGTTAAATCAAATTACACTAGAGGTTTAAATCTCAGAATAGAACATATAGTGCCAACATTACAGATCCACTTCCAAGTTTACTCACATGGCAATGGCAGGAGGCTTCCTCTCCACATGGGCTTCTCCATAGAGTTGCTCACAATATGATTTTCCCAAAACTACAGAGCCCCTCATCTCTAATCAGGTTTTCCTTACTCATGCAGTCAGAGAAACTCAATTCTTTGGTGTGTCCCAACATTTATAATAATAAAATACAGTCTTTTTTCATTGATTTAATCTTTCTTGTTTTTAAAATGTAAGTAGCAGCCAAAGCTAAGAAAAGCCCAATAGCACATTCTTATATTGATTAATAAATGAACCTAATATTTATTTTACATATATGGCTACTAAGTAATAAATCTGTATCATTTATTAGAAAGAGCAGAAACAGTACCTTTTTTTTTTTTTTTTTTTTTTTTTTCCCGGGTGAGGCAGATCAGTCGCCGGCTTCTGGACGGCCGCTCACAGCGGCTGCTGGCTGCTCTCGCTGGCCGCTGACCCTCACGGTAGACCATGGCAATCCACCTGCTGTTGCCGGTGACTCACGGCAGCCCAGCTCCAGGTCGAGCTGTTGTTCAGCATCTTAGCTGTGGAGGGCAGTGTCACTGGCCCTCATATGTGGGATCTGAACCGGGGCCCTCTGGCATCCCAAGCCAGTTCTTAACCATTGCGCCACTAGGCCGGCCCGAAACAGTACTTTTAATAGTTGTCTTTTAGTTACCTCAATCAGGGTGCTGCTTAATAAGGAAAGTACATTTCTGATAACTGTATAGTATTCTTAGTTCAGAGAATCAGGGATTATAAGTGGACAAAAGGACCACCTGGATATGATGCCTGGTGCTGTTCTCACTTCTCACATCCAGCAACCAAGCATGTGACATCTCAAAGAAATGAGAAAAAGCTCAGAGCTAGAATAGAGGATTCTGCTCATAATTTGTACAACCATTGTCAGTTATCAGAAGGGGTTGTTTTAGATGGAGAGGCTATTGGAATACCCTAGGGAAATCTTCTCATTCTTTACTGATTTCATTTGGTCAGGAGATACACTGTTCTTACAGGGGAACACAATTAGAAAAAAAAGAAATGTACTCTTTGAAAGAAAAATCATGAGAAGGGACACTCCATTGCTTGAACTGCCAACAAGCCATTAGAGATCTAATAAAAGTTGGCATTTTTATAATATCTGAGCTGGGATGAAGTGTGGGAAGACGGGCAGCTCTGTGTCATTGCTGTATGTGATGTGCTCCATTTTCCCACTCAAACCTGGGAGGCCGTTAACCAAATGTCCTCTATCTCATCCCTCTTTCTGCCACATTTTGACCTCTGGAAAATTAGCTCTGTTAATACTTTAGGACATTTGTCAAAATGATAGTTTTGAACTGATTTAGATAAGAAAAGGTGTATATAATTTGAAAACATTCTTTTTCCATGTGTTATATATTTAACCACAGTCGTAACTGAATGAGCAAAAGGAACATTTATTCTCAAGTGAGGAAAGAAACACTTTTGCCATTAGCAAAAAATTAATACATATATGGTAAGCATCTAACTGCATATCAAAGAGATTTGCACAATCTTATTTCCTGTCTTTCAGGAGCTGCCCATTCCATCCAAGAGGAAATCATGTAAATTAAACAGGAACTTTGGCATAAAAGCAATAAACCAATGCATGAATATGCAGTATCTTATTTGCATCTCATTCAAAGTTAAAATGATTTAAAGATAGGAATTATGAAAAACAGTCTATCTGGGATAGGATTTAAAAGGTTGGGGGTACAATTTCAATTCTAGTCAAGAGGGAGAAGTTTTAAACTCTTTTTATTTATTTATTTATTTATTTATTTTTATTTTTTATTTTTTTAGCTGAGCCATCCTGCTACCTGTTGGCAGCTCAGCGGCTGCTCAGCTTGGGCTGGACTCGAACCGCTGTTGCTCAGAGCTCAAACTCTTGAGCGAGCTCTTAACCAACTGAGCCACTCGGCCGGCCCTAAACTCTTTTTAATCAATACAGAATTTTCCCTGAAACAAGCAGCTGAATTTGAAGTTGACTACCTGAGAAAAGGGTCATCATTGTGTTTTCTTAAAAACAAAGAGGTGGCTGTAGCTTAGGGAAGGCCAGAGCCTTGTGCTCTGTCCTATTTGCCCATGGGGTACTCTTTTGACCTGTCATCACAGACCCAGAGGCTGTAGGCCTCCTTCCTTTAGTACAGACCCATACAGCACAGGGATCAGCCGGACAGCACACAATGCTGGTAGGGAGCCTAGTGTCTTAGACTCATTTGGGCACAGTGGTTTACTTTGGAGGCGATCCTCAGAATCAGAAGTGAGGGAGAAAACATGGGAAAGATGGGAGGAGTAAAAGTAACTACAGTGTGTGTTATTGAATTGGTTACTGCGTTGGGCACCTGAAGCTCAGTCCTACTAAACAAAAATGGAAAGCTGGTCAATTAATTTAGGACACAAGTGCTGAGAGTACACAATGGGGAAAGAACAGTTTCTTCAATAAATGGTATTGGAAAAACTGGATAGCCACAATCAAAAGAATGAAATTGGACCATCTTACGCCATACACAAAAATGAACTCAAAATGTATTAAAGACTTGAGCATAAGACCCGCAATCATAAAAGTCCTCAAAGAAAATATAGGATGTAAGATCACTGACATCACTCTGGGCAATGATTTGATACCAAAAACAAAGACAACAGAAGCAAAAATAAACAAGCAGGACTACATCAAACTAAAAAGCCTTGCACAGCAAAGGAAACCATCAACAAAGTGAAAAGGCAACCTACTGAATGGGAGAAAATATTTCCAAATCCTATATCTCATAAGTGGTTAATATTCAAAATGTGTAAAGAACTCATACAACTCAATAGCCAAAAAAAAAAATCTTTAAATGGGCAGAGTAATTGAATAGACATTTTTCCAAAGGGGACATACAACTGGCGAACAAGTACGTAAAAAAAATGCTCAACATCACTAATCATCAGGGAAATGCAAATCAAAACCACAATGAGATACCACCTCATACCTGTCAGAATGGCTATCACCAAAACAAGAGCTGGTGAGGATGTAGAGAAAAGGAAACCCTTGTGCATTGCTGGTGGGAATATAAATTGGTGTAGCCACTATGGAAAACAGTATGGTGGTCCCTCAAAGAATTAAAAATAAAGCTACCAAATGATCCAGCAATTCACTTCTGGGTATACATCAGAAGGAAATGAAATTACTGCCTCAAATAGATATTTGCACTCTCATGTTCACTGCAGTATTATTTACAATAGCCAAGACATAGACACAAGTTCAGTGTCCATCAGTGGATAAAGAAAATGGAATTAGGCACAATGGAATTAGCTATAGAAAAAGAAGGAAATTCTGCCATTTGCAACAAGGAATTATGCTAAATAAAATGTCAGACAGAGACAGACAAAAAATACCATATGATTTCACTTACATGTAGAATCTAAAAAAAATAAAAAATAAGAAAAAAGAACTCATAGAAATAGGTTGGTGGTTGCCAAAGGCATGTTGGGTGTTGGAGGAAATGGATGGTGGTCAAAAGGTACAAACTTCCAATTATAAGATAAATAAATCCTGGGGATATAGTTTAAAGCTGACGACTATAGTTAACAATACTGTGTTGTGTATTTGAAAGTTGCTAAGAGAGTGGATCTTAAAAATTTCTATCACAAGAAAAAATGTGTAACTACATATGGTGATGGATGTTAACTAAATTTATCATGGTAATAATTTTGCAATATATATGTATATCAAATTATTATGTTGAACACTTAAAATTAACACAATGCTATATGTCAATTGTATCTCAAAATAACTGAGATATAAAATTAGACTGGGGAAAAAAACAGGAGGGGTGGCATTATTCATTAGGTCCCGTCTCCTGTTGTGCCAGGGTTGCTCCAAAAGGCATTAAATCTCTTGAGCTTTCCAGCTACAGTGTCTTCAACAGAGTGAATTAGTGCAACTTCAGAGAAAGTTCTAGAGTAGAAAAACAGATATCAAAAGGTGCTTGAGGCCAGACTCTGCTGCATAGATGGGAACTGTCCACCATACCCACAACTGAAATTGCAGGTAGGTGGTGAAATATGATATGGGCACCACGTACGCGGTCTGACAATTAAGTTCACAAACTTGTTGTAACGATGTTGCTAACCTTTTTTGATATCAGAGGGATTATTCATTAAGAATTTGTACCAACTGGACAAACAGTTAACCAAGTTTACTATTTGGAAGTGCTGAAAAGGCTGTGTGAAAAAGTTAGATGACCTGAACTTTTTGCCAACAATTCATGGCTCTTGCATCACAACAATGCCACCACGGCACTGTCTGTGAGGGAGTTTTTAGCCAGTACAACAAATAACTGTATTGGAACACCCTCCCTACTCACCTCATCTGGTACCCAATGACTTCTTTCTTTACCCAAAGATAAAGGAAATATTGAAAGGAAGACATTTGGATGACATTTGGGGCATCAAAGGTAATGCAACGACAGCTCTGATGGCCATTCCAGAAAAAAAGTTCCAAAATTGCTTTGAAGGGTGGCCTAGGTGCTGGCATCAGTGCATAGCTTCCCAAGGGGAGTACTTCGAAGGTGACCATAATGCTATTCAGAAATGATGTATATAGCACTTTTTTCTAAGATGAGTTCACAATCCTAGTTGTCAGACCTCGTATGTCTGCTGGTCAGTATCTTGCTGTTAGACATACTTATATCCACATTGGGTCTGCTGGATCACAGACTCACCTGTTCTGGAGCATGTTCAAGATGCCCCAATGAATTCTGAGAATTCCAGACATGCTCCTTCCTGTCACACTGCAGCAGAAATGACAACTCTTAATGATAATCAAAATTGATTTCCCATGTCAATATAAGAACTCTTTTCTTTGCCTGCTAGTCTCTAGTCTTGAAGAGACCAAATTGTCTAGGTTACAGACTTTAGCTTGCCTGGAAGCCTTACTGTGTCCAGGTTGAAGCCATCTTCTACTGGGACCTGAATGTTCAATATATTAGAGCTTGGAGTTGCTATATGGATGGGTACTGAGAATGATGCCGAAAGGGTCAATCCTACTTTTACCCCTTAGTTTCTGGACCCACGAAGCCTAACTATCAGAGACATGGCTCTGTATATCAGCCAGTTCAATGCATATACCCAATTCTGAAAGACAGAAACCCCAAGCTCATGCCTTTTTGGAACCTCTAATAAGCCATTCCAACATTCTTACTGCTTCCAGGTAATGAGATGTATGGGAGAACACCCTATATCCCATGCTCATTGTCTTACTTCCTTTATGATAAAATGGGTCCTATTTTCTAGATTTGTGCCTATAAATGAAGCACTGTGTATGCACTGACAGTGATGCCTGCATATATGCTGCAGGTGTGAAATGCAAACCTAAGTCTGGGATAGATGTCAGTTCCAAAAAGGACAAATCATCCTCCTTTCAGGATTGAATGTGTCCAATGTAGCTGCCCTGCCATTAAGTAGCTGGTAGCTCAAACATATAAAAAAAATAGAGCTCCTGATAGTTTTCTCCAAACCTGCTTTCCTTCAATCTTCTCCATCATAATTAATGGCAACTCCATCCTTCTAGTTGTTCAGGCCAAAAACCTTGGGAGAGCCTTTGACTCATCTCTTTTTCTTATATTCTACATCTGACCTATTAGCAAATCATGTTGGATCTGCCTTCAAAATAGATCCAGAATATGCCTCTTTTTCCTCATTGCCACTAGCCCAGTCCCTGCTTCTGTCTTCGGCCTTCTGAAGTCTATTCTCAACCCATTATCTTCAGTGATCATGCTAAAACACAAAACATATCATGTCATTACTCAGTTCAGAACCCAATGATTGGCTCCCAGTTTCACTCGAAGAAAAAGTCAAAGCCCTTACAAAGGCCCATATATCCCTGTGTGATCTGAGTCCTAGTGGCAGACACTCAAAGGTGGTGCTATTATTCTTCCTTTTGGGGTCCATGTCTTTGTGTAATCTCTTCCCCATGAGTGTGGGTGGGAGCTGTGACTGACTTCTAGCTAAAGGAATACAGCAAAGGTGTTGGATGTCATTCCTATAACTGCATTAATTTATATAATATGTCCTCTTGCTGACAGACTCTCTCTCCCTTTCCTGCTTATCTTGAAAAAGCAAGCTGCCATGTCATGAACTGCCTACAGAATGGGCGATATGGCAGGGATTCTACACAGCCTCTAAAAGCTGAGGATGGACTCCACTGATACCCAGCTTTACCGCACCCTCCCCACCAAATAAACAAAAGAAAACAAAAAAATCCTGAAGCTCTCAGCATTACAGCTGCAAGGGAATGGATTCTACCAACAACCTGAGTCAGCTTAAAATTGGATCCCTCCTTAGTTGAGCCTCCAGATGAGAACACAGTCCAGCCTACACCTTGACCTGAGCAGAGAACTCAGATAAGCTATGCCCAGACTCCTGACCCAAGGAAACTATGAGCTGATAAATGGGTGTTGTTTGAGACTCTAAGATTGTAGTAATTTGTTAGGGTGCAATAGATGATGAATGCAGTCCTGTTACTTCTCTGGCATCTGCCCTTACCGCCTCCTTCATCCACTGTGCTAGGCAAGGCAGGCCTCTTTGTTGTGTCTCAGATGAGCCAGGCACATGTCCATCACAAGGCCTTTGTGTTGGCCGTGTCCCCTCAGCTTGGGATGTTCTTCCCTAAGATATACACTTTTCCCCCCCTCAATCACTTCTTTTCACACAAAATCTGTCTTCTCAGTAGGCCTTTCCTAGCCACCTTATCAAACATTTTCTATCCCTCTCTCACTTCATGACTTCTGTTTCCTGCTTTATTTTTTCTCTTTATAATTTATCATCCTCTAACTTGCTATATATTTTAATTATCTTGCTTATTGTTTGTTCTCTCTCACTAGAATGATAGCTCCCCTGGGGACAGGGGTTTTTGTCAGGTCTATAATTTTGTCTACAGTGAATCCAGTCGAAATGTGATTCTTTTCTGCCACACTGAATTGCTCTGCAGCAGGTATAGATTTAGAGGCTCTTTGGGGGTTGGACAGGGGTGGAGTACAATGAAGAGATGGGGGGCATAGGGCTTTGTGTGTTTCTGGGGAATGGATCTAGTATTAGCTCATCAAGTCTGGGAGAAAAGTAAGGACATGAAGGATGTTATGTGTGATTTGAGGTCTCATTAAATTTAGGGGACTTTTGAAGAATCGGAGATGATGGTTGGTGAGGAGATGTTTGAAACAGATATTGAAAGTGTGCTTGGAGATAACAAGGTCTGGGGTATGGCTTTTTGAATGGGTGGCTGAGGTGAGGTGGGATAAGACATTATTGACTCTAAAAGACTAAGCAACTGAAAGACCAGGATATTAGATGGATCATTTATTAGATTCTGAAGTCTCCAAGAATGGTGACAGACTCACATGTTCAAGTCATCAAAGACATAACAGAGTGATTGTCAATTGACAGCCCTGTCCTGAAAGGTTGAAGAGGGAAAAACAGTCTCACGTGAGAGCTGAGGAAAGCAGATCCACCTGGGGGTAACCAGGTTTCTGTCAGAGCAGGGACCAGGAAACTACCACCAAGTCTGGCCCCTGATTTTGTACAAAAAGTTTTACTGGAACATTTTTTACATACTTTCTATAGCTGCTTTTGTGCTAGCATGGCAAAGTTAAGTAGCTGGAACAATGACTATATGACCCACAGTGCTTAAAATATGTACTACTTAGCTCTATACAAAAAAAATGTTTTCTGACTCCTGAATTAGAGCAAGAAGGGGAATGGAATAGTCAGGAAAGAGGCTGAAGATACACTGAGACTTTGTTGAGGAGGGTCTATGAATTTCAAAGGGACCTTTTAGAATGACTTGGGAGGGTAGAGGATGAGATTAGGGCACATTTAGGACAACCTGGCCAATGATGGTGATCTTGAGATTTGGACTTCTAAGGGTGACTGATGCAGCTGGGAAGGTGGGAGGCTTAATGGGGTGGACCCCTGGGACACTCCAGGTTGGTGGAGCTCCACATGGGTGGAGGTGCTGAGGCAACTGGAGGAACTTAGAGCAACTGGAGACCTTGGAAGATTTGATGTGCCCTTGGCTGATGCATGGGGGCATGCATCATTAAATATCTCTGGGAACTGGTCTTGCTAGCATCAGATCTGGGGCCCCTCCTTGAGTGCAGGCACTGTGA
This sequence comes from Hipposideros armiger, assembly GCF_001890085.2. Classification (NCBI taxonomy): domain Eukaryota; kingdom Metazoa; phylum Chordata; class Mammalia; order Chiroptera; family Hipposideridae; genus Hipposideros; species Hipposideros armiger. Next base: position 155,501 of record NW_017732386.1, on the reverse strand, counting down.
TTCCTGAAGGAGTTCCTGAAATATAAAGGAAGGGGAGGGAAGAAGGAGAGAGAGAGAGAGTGAAAGGCAGGAAGGCAAACAGATGAGCTGTATAAATAACAGTTAAAATGACAACTCTGGGTTACACATATTAGTTCTAGAAATTCATAAACCAGATAAAATATTAACATACTTTTCATATTAAAAAATCTCTTTATGACCTTACACAATCAAAGTAAAACATCTTATTATCAGCACACCTCTACCAGGTCCTAAGACATCCATGATTCAGTGACAGCAAGATACACTGTGTATTTTATTATCTTTCAATTTACTATTATCCTCCTTATTAACTACCTAAAGCCCTGAACAGTGATTAGAGTGCTTTTAAATTTTACCTGCACACTTGTGTCAAAACTCTTGCAGGGTGAATAAGTAACACATGACCTCTGGCTAGCCCTGGTGGGGCTGCTTTCCCACTGTTAACAACTCCCACCTGTCTCAGCCACAGGCAACCCTTCCCACCTTCCCTCAGAATAATGAAAGAGAAGCCATTTCTTCTCCCATCTCAGCTCCACTCTGCTAAGGATATCTATGCCCCACTGCTTTAAATCCTCCTCTTTTCTGGCTTCCCACGAGGGTGCACAATTTTGTTATATCTCCAGAGAAACTTAACCCAAAATCCCGGTAGTTAACTGCCAATTCTAGAACACTCCCCCAGTTAATGACTGCATTTTAATACATCTCTTTTCCATAGGAGTATAGTAGCCCTCCCCTCTCTTTTTCAGTGTAGGAGCTGCCTGCTGTGTTTACATACTATTAAATATTTCTCAGCTTTGCTGCCTTTAGCAAAGATTTTTTTCCTTATAAACTTGCTTAGACCAAATTTCTACCCCTAATAGGAAAAATAAAAACCAGATTCCCAAAAGAAGATTTAATAGCAATTCTGAGCCAAGTTTGTCTCATTTCATCATAGAGTCCCTGAAATTCCAGAGGGAGAAAATGGAATTTAATGGTGGAGAATGAAGTAACTGTGATAACCAAAAGTTCTGAGAGCCAGAAATGACACCTACAAATAATATTTGTAAATGTACCCAGAGGCTATTGCATGATGGGCACCCACAGGAGCAGGGCCCTAGTCATCTGCCTACTCCTTAGGCTGCTTATATTGATTGGCCAAAAATAGCAACAGCAAGCTTTCACGGAAGGCTTCTACCATCATTTCCCCCAGCTACAAATGTAACTCCCAGCCTAAGGATCAGACTGATTCTCTTACAAAGAATGTCTCCCATTCTCTTTGTGAAAAAGTCTGCATTTGGCAGCAATGCACAATCTATTTGCTGTGGAGCTGATGAATTTCTGTTATCATTCTTCCAGCTGCTGTCTCTTGTGTTATTATATTTACTTTTCTTTACTTCCTCATTTCTATGTGCTTTCTTTACTTTTCCTGCCTTCCTTTCTACCAGTTTCCCTGGGCTTTGGAACCCCAGAGAAAGAACAATTAATTCTAATGCAGGAGCTTGTAGAATACTTCACAGAATGTGTAGCAGTACAAAGTCACTTGTTATGTTCTGGGACCTATGAGCAGTTTATTGTGACTAAAGCAAAGGATATGTCAAAGCTTGGGTCAGACTGTGAACTCTTATCCTAGAGGCAGTAATCAGCCATGAAAGAGTCTATTCCAGAGGCACAACTAGTTCTATGCTGCAGAATAACTATTCTTTGTATTATGGTGATCTATAGCAGCTATCTATGGCTGTATAAATTATCCCCAAATTTAAAGACTTAAAATAATACAAATTTACTATCTTGTAGTTTCTGTGGGTGAGGAATCCAGCATTGCTTAGCTAGATTCTTTTCTTCAAAGTCTCCCCTGAGGCTGCAATCAAGGTGTCAGACAGGTGGCAATTCTCTCAAGGCTCAACTAGGGGAGGATCCAGTTCCAAGGTAACTCAAGGTGGCTGCTGGCAGGACTCAGTTTCTCACTGGCTGCTGCTTGGAGGCCTACCTTAGTTCCTTGACACTTTTCTCTGGGTTTCTCCATGGGAAGCCCACTTCCTGTGGGCTTTTCCACAGAGCAGTTCACAATATGGCAACTGACTCCATCAGAGTGAGCAAATGAGAGAACAAGAGAGGACAAGCAAGGTCGAAGCTGGAGTCTTTTTGTAACATAATTTTAGAAGGGACACCTTCTTGTTTTTGGTGTGTTTTCTTCATTAGAAGGAAGCCATTAGGCCCAAACCATACTCATGAAGAAAGGATTACACAAGGATGTGAATACCAAGAGGTGGAAATCATAAACAAAAATTGGAGGAGAATCAGGAGATAATGAATGGTGTCTAGAAGCCAAAGAAGATTTCAAGGAGATAATGAATGGTGTCTAGAAGCCAAAGAAGATTTCAAGGAGGGGGAAGTCTTGTGTCACATAGAGATGTCAGTGACTTCCACTTGAAGCCCACCAGAAACTTACTTGTAGTTGAACAAGTTGGGCATATTACTTTTTGCAGGAGAGAAGGCACATACCACAGGGCACCTCAGTGTGTCTCAGGAAGATGGCATTAGAACCTACAATGAGATCTGAGCTTTGGTTGAGTGATTTGGTGGGAGTCTAAGGAAGTAGGGGCTCACAGTGAACTGGGTGATATCACAGAGCAGGGACAGCTCTATGATTGGGTATCTCAATGAATCTTATCTATAGGGAGGGGGAACTAGGAAGAGGATAAAGTTGTAATTAGTAAAGAAGAAACAGCCACTTTTTTTGGCCTGGTTGGGGGGGAGGGGCGGAGATGCTTGGTATTTTGTGGTGACATAGAGAACTTGCTTTTCTCAATTCTTAAGCAAAATTATGAATTGGCCTTGCTTTGACTCATTTACCATGATCTAAGGATAGCCTTGGCTGAAGTTGTTCTGCAAGGCTTTTACCTCTAATAGAAGAATAGCATGGCATAGCCAGGAGTGCCAGGCCAGCTTCAGAATGTCAGTGCCTGCTCTTTTTTATTTCTCAGCGGTCAAGTTAAAAGGGGTCATTGATACTATAATTAAGACAAGTAGTGGCTAAAAACATGACTTTGGATTCAAGTCCTGACTTCATCATTTACCAGCCATGTGACTTGGGCCAATTAGTAAACCTCCCTGTCCTTTAGTTTTCCAACTTAGAGTGGAAATTATAATAGTATCTATCTAATTGGCTTGTTATGAAGATTCATGAGTTAATATACATGTAAAGTATTTAGAACAAAATTGGCACATAAGAACTATATAAATGCTGATTATCGTTATCATCTATGATCTTTTAAGGAGCAATTTTGTTAGAGTGGTAGCAGGCAGAAGCCAGGCTGCAATGAGCAAAGATAAATAGCAGCTGATGAAGTAAGGTCAGCATGTGCCCAATAGCTTTTCAAGAGAGGCTCTGACTGGAAAATCTGGAAATTGCGCCAAAAAGGAGAGGGAATTAGTTTATCAAAGGTTGGTATAGAGCAGTGCTTCTCAAAGAGTATAAGAAATGCAAAATCTCATGCCCTCCAGGTGACTCTTTTTTTTTAAATAGCTTTGTTGAAATATAATTGACATACAGTAAATTGTATGTATTTAAAATGTACTGTTTGGTGGGTTTTGAAACATGCACACACCATAAAATCATCACCACAGTCAACATATGCATCACCCCTTGGTAATTCCTCCCCCCTGTCTCCCTACCCTCACCATCCCCAAGTGCTTTTCATGTTAATGCATGAGAATCACTGGAGTCTTCAAACAAATTCTGTCCAGTAGCTCAAAAAATAGTGATAAAGATGAAATGCTAACAGTGAAGAAAGGAAGAAAATGAAAGATAAGCAGCAGCAAGATCAGTGTCTGGATAAAGCAGCCCCGGGCTTACAGAGCTGGTTAAGGAGGACTGTCAGACTCAAGGCCATGTACTCAGTCCTTTCACTAGGTGACCTTTGCAGGGAGCAGTGGGGACATGGGGCTTTTAAAGGGCACCACTTACATACTTCTGCTATGAAAATCTTTCCACTTCAGGTCTCTGATCATGGCACATCCCTGCTCAAAAACCCTTACTGAATTCTCTTTTCTATAAGATGCAGTAAAAACAAATAAACGGACACAACAAACAGCAACAAAACCTTTTCAGCCTGAATTTTAAGACATTATACAGTCTAGTCCGAACTGCCCTACCAACGCTATCTTCCCCTCTTTCCACTCCAGTTAGCACTGATCCTGTCCCATGGGTTTTCTTCCTGTTCTGCCTAATTGTTTCTCCATTTCCTTCCTTCAGAGAGCACGCCCCCATCAATTGCATGTCTACCACCAGTCCATTTAAACACTGCCATTTCTTGAATTTTTCTCTGATGGCACACCTGGGAATCATCTGTCTTTGCTCTGAATGTTTATATCATGTACGAGGTTGGACAATTAAGTTCGTGAACTTTCCATCGTGCACTTCGTATGTTGTCGTTCTTGTTGAAAGTGCAAAGTTCTTAAAGGAAAAGAATATGTTTATCTCATCTTGGCATCCTAGCCCCTGGCACACTGCCTTGAACACGCTCACTGAATGTTGGCTAATGCATGAATGGATGAATAAATGAATTTGTCTGGAAATACATGTCTTTCATTTATGTTATTATGTCAGTATACCAGGGTTTCTCAACCTTGGCACTTCTGAAATTTTGTCCAGATAATCCTATGTGATGAGGGGCTGTTCTGTGCATTTTTGTAAGTTTAGCAGCATTCCTGGCCTCTGCCCAATAGATGCTAGTAGCACTACCTTCCGAGTGTGACAACCAAAAATGTTTTCAGACATTGTGAAATATCTCCTGGGGGTAGGGGAAATAACCCTGGTTGGGACACTTGAACATTAACTTCCCAGGTTTTCCTATAAAATATGCATTAAGAAAAGGACAGTGGTGATGATCTAATTCAGGTCAAGAAAAGAAGAATAATGTTTAATGCATGAAAACCTTCCTAAGTCCTAGAAAACTTCCTACACTTTTGTAGCTTCCTCCCATTTTGCCTCCCTCCCCTCACAGCTCCCTCCCTTCCCCCACCTTTTCAGCTACTTAGGACTTCATTCTAATAGACTGTCCATCAGTCCCTGCTAACAGAAAAAAAATGTCATAAACCAGAGCAGTGAAACTTTAAGAATGGAATGACTTCAAGTAAGTTGGTATTTTGAAATAAGGTGCCTGTTAAGTACCTCAAACTGAGCTATGTAGGTACCTCTTACTTTACCTCTTCATAATGCCTGCTGTGTATTATCCATTACCATCTTCTCTCAGGAACTGAAGATGGTAAATCATTTCCCCATATTTGTTTTGAGATAAAATGTTTACCATCTTAACTTCATGTGGACAAGTTCTGAAAATGACAAAATCAGGAAACACTGATTCATGGTCTGTCTTTCTGAGCTATCTAGATCTTCACAATCTTAAGCACTTCCCCCTCTATCTCATAGATCCAGTCTAATTTTAGTATATTATTTTCATTATTATAGTATGATATAGGGTGCTCATTTTGTAAGTCTAATTCAATGAACTATTTGCTCAATGGCCTATTAAGATAGAAGAATGTCCTGTTACCCTAATACTATGTCTGATTGCTCTAACTCCTCTACCTGCCTCCCATCCACACCACCTGCTACCCCACCATGTTTGCCCTCCACTGACATAAGCAGGTTGCTTCCCCTCTTTCACAGCTTCTTCCCACTTGTACCCTTTCTTCTTTTTTCTCAATTTACTTCATGCTGACATTTTCCTTTGATCCTTTTATGTTTTATAGACTTTGTTTATGTTCCCATACTCAGCTTCTCTCTGTGTTATGTGTTTCAATTTCAAGTCAACAGAAGTATACGCTGTATATCACTATTTCATTCCTTAAGTCATAAAAGCAAATAAATAAATAAATAAATAAATAAATAAATAAATAAATAAATAAATAAAAAGGAGCTCATCTTTTTGCCTAAGTGAAACCTTATTCATGCAGTTAGTCAGTGGCTCTGTTACTCAATACCAGCTGGGGGCGAACGCTGGACACCATCATCTCAATAAGGGAACTTCCAATGCAAATAAAAAGCATATGCTTGCAGAAATAACCTGAAAAAAAACATGGTAAGTAATGTTGATGAAAAATATCCAGCCTAAGAGAAAACTTGTAAGAGTTTATTTGAGCCAAACTATCGACAACTGCTGGGAAGCAGAAGCAAAATCTCAATGGATTGAGAAAATGCTCCGCAAAATGGCAGTTTTCAGTTTATTTCATACATAAAATCAAAGGAGGAAGGTTACTTGAAATCCATTGGTGATAGATGAAGGGGGTGGGAGAAAGCAAAGTGGTGAAATCTTTGGGATTGGATAAAAGTACATTGGAGAGACAGGTACTCCTCCCACACAGGTGGGTGCACACAGCTTTTTACAGCACATAGAGATGGTAATCAGGACATAAGCATAATAATGAGGAATTTTGCAGTTTTCATCTCTCGTCTGGATAAAAAGATTAAAGGTGTTATTTTAGGTACAGAAAGACAAAGAACAGGCCCACTGAAAAGACACAGATTAATTTAATGAGGAAGCTCTAGATGTGACTTCTCACCATGGCCCACCTTAGTTAAGAATTATTATGTTCACACCATCCTCTGTGGTTATTTTTCGGTCTCCTGAGCTTGTCAGATATAACATGTGGCCCCTTTTCTGTCCACAGTTAGGTGGGAAAATCAAACTTAATATGGTATTCTCATTGTTTTTACATCATAACAATACTTATCTTTCCCCAGAATACTAGAATGTGTCCTTGATACAATGATTTTGGATTTATGTATTAATCCTGAGAGTGCCTCACACAAATGGAAAATATCTTTGGTCATATCTTTTGATCATTAACAAGCAATGAGAGATTTGGTTAGCTCAAGTCAGAACAGTGCTTCAGCAAGATTGCTTCTAGAAAGCCAGCCCCTTGATGAAAGATTCTGCCATTCTATGCAGGTCACGGTGTCTATATCCATCTGTTTCTTTTTCTCATTGTTATGAGGAGCATCTATAGCTATAGATGGCATAAACAGAAATAGACATATAACCAGAAATGTGGATTTGAGTCAACACATAATAGCAGCTTTACAAATGTTACAAACCAGTTTGGGGAACAATGATCTACTATTTATTCTTAGAAAAGCATTAAGGTCTTTCCCAGTGGTCCTCTGTTCTCTTTTGAACTCTTATCAACTTGTCACCTTCCCTGATTACATATGCAGCCTGCATAATCTGGAAGGAAAGATATCCCAGGTATTTACTCCCAATTACCAGAAAAGTCTTTTCAAAACAAAAAACCCCACTTATTTATCTTTTCTAACCCCAGGGAAAGCTGAAAGCTTGACAGACATGCAAGCTTAGAAAGGCAAATGTGTTTTGCCTAAGATTAAAAGGTGATGGCAACTTATTTAAATATGGAATTGAAGACTGCAGCTGATCAGACAACCAGAGGTTAAATGTGGAGATGTTATTAATTTCTCTTAAGTGGATCTTTATAACATGGCCTCAGTATTTCATTTGCTATGAATTCCCTCAGTATACCCAAGTTCATATTGCAGTCCAAAATTTATTCTCCAAAGCCAAATAGAAATAGTCTTGAGTATCTTTCAATAAAAATGAATATATTCCTCCTCATGTTTTTAATAATTAAAACGTTTAAAAAACTAGGCTGATTTTAAAAAATGTATAATTTCATAATATATTGGGCTGTCGGAAAAGTCATGACACATTTTTGCAACGAAAAACATAGAAAAAATACGTCGTGAGTTTTCTGACAACCCAATAATATTAAAGGATTATACATCTGTAAAAGATATCTCATCTTCATAATGACATTGACATTTCTTTTCATGAAGAGAAGCAAGATAATGCCAATATTACTTTAGTCTCTCTCCCTTATGAACTCAATCAATTCATAAAGATAAATGTCATAAACAGAGATTAGCAATCATACAGTATATATTACAATGGATTTCATTTTGATCTGGCACAAGGTATTGCTTTGCAATATTTAAAAAATTACTATAAAATTTTAGAGTTTTTTTTAAATTTTAACCTTTTAGCTAATGCGGTATTTCCTCTCTATTCTCTCACAGTTTTTCTTCCTTTCTTATTTTTTATTCTCTGAGTCACACATGTTTTGTGAGACTACATCTCTATCAGCTGTACATAAATATATTTTCTATGTTATTCCCCATTTTCAGCAATAATAGACCCTTGAATTGTAACCTTTGGTAAATAAGATTTACCAGACCATAATCTCAGATTGTCTTCATGATAGTCTGAAGTAAAAACATGGCTTGTTGTCAGATCTGGAACTGAGAGAGGTGATGCTCACGACAGTCCAGTCTGAACATCTCAGAGTGCTTGGTAGGAACCAGAAGAAGTCCTCAACACTCGTGCCACTGACATGATTTTATATGTGCTGTGCTGTTATTCAGAGTTATGGCTTGATCACATAATGATAAGGCCCTGTGTTTAGGTATAAAGTAGGTATGAGGACCAAAGTATGACCAGGACTTAAAACCACTAAGCCAGAGTGCAGGAAAATTGCATCAGTAGCTTGAATACACCAAAATCTGAATGTTGAGATGTTGGTATAATGTCAATAGACCCCTGCATTGTGGCAAAGAAATTTTACTTATTATACTATTGAAAAAAAATCTGATAGCAGTGGAATAGTCAAAAGTGCTTATGGAATGTTATTATGGTTCATAAAGATTCTTGATAATATGCCATTATGAATAAATAACTGACCAATATTGCTATTGAGAGGACCCAGGAACAACACTGAGCCATTATTTATTTTAAAATATCCTCAGGAGCCAGGTAAAATATAAACTCTTAGAGGATAGTGAAGGTTATGGACCATAGGAAATAAATGGCATTAAATTATCTCTCCTCATCATCTGTTATAGTGTTCTGTGATTCTACCTGGTATATAGAAAGAAACTGATCCCTAACTGCATCACAAGAAAATAAGATGTGACTAAAGAAGTCTTTCTAAGGCAATTAATAATTATAAAACACTAAAATAAAAATTATTGGCTAAAAGATGCTCTCAAGATTCTTTCAGTCTTTACTGAGAAAATGGAGGTAAAAGGAAGGTTAACTAACATTTACTAAGTACTTACCATAAAAAGACAATTATTTAAAGCCTCTGCAACTGGTCCTGAGGGCAAGGAACAAATATAGAAAACATTTATTCAAGAAAATCTATGAAAATGCGGTAAGATAAGTCTGTGGTATTTGAGCCTCTCTCCCTGCTCATCAAAGTAGAGACTCCACTCAAGTCTGCTGCAGTCAAGAAAACAAGGCTCTCTCCTCCCCCAACTTCCAATAGAAGAGCTTTATTCCCTAGAAGGGCAGGACCTCAGCATTTCTTTCTGTCCTCTGTGGTTGAGAGGTGGGACCATGTAGACTGAAAGTAAAGGGATGAAAAAAATATTTCATGAAAATGGAAATGGAAAAAAAAAAGTAGCTGGGTGAGGTAACAATATTTATACCAGAGAAAATCAACTTAAAACAAAGGGTATAACAAGAGACAAAGAAGGACCCAGTAACCCCACTTCTGGTTATTTAACTGAAGAAATGAAAAACACTACTTTGAAGGGACATGTGCATCCATATGTTCATTACAAGATTATTTACAATAGCCAAGATCTGGAGGCAACCTGGGTGTCTATCAATGGGTGAATGGCAAAAGAAGAGGTGGTATATACAGTGGTTGCCAAAAAAAATGTATACACATTTTAAGAAAAGAAAAAACTATTAAAATTGTAATACTCAATACATACCAATAACAAAAGATGAATACAAATCACATTTGACTTCTGCAATTACAAGAGGTGCTCAGAGTGGTTACCATCAGTGTCTATACACTTCTGAATACTCAAACTACTGCTTGAGCAACGTTGACCAAAGTGTCTACTTATATACATTTTTTTGGCATTCCCGGTATATACAATGGAATATTAGCCATAAAAAGAATGAAATCTAGCCATTTGCACCATCATGGATGGACCTAGCAGGTGTTGTGCTGAGTGGAGTAAGTCAGACAGAGCAAGACAAATGCCATATGATTTCACTTACCGTATATGTGGAATCTAAAGAACAAAATAAATGAACAAATAAAACAGAAACAAATTCATAGATACAGAGAACATTTTGATGATTGCCAGATGGAAGAGGGGTTGAAGGAATGGGTGAAAAAGATGAATGGATTAAGTACAAATGGGTAGTTACAAAATAGTCATGGGAGTGTAAAGTATAGCATAAAGAATATAGTCATTTATATTGTGATAACTATGTATGGTGTCATATGCATACTAGATTTATTGGGGTGATCACTTCATAAGTTATATAAATATCTAATCACTGTGTTGTAAACCTAAAACTTATATAATATTGTATGGCAACTGTAATTGAAAAATTAAAAAAAAATTTTTTAAAGATATATATGGCAAACTCTAGAGCAACCCAAAATAACTAAATATATATGCTTATTTATATATATGTAAATTTATATCTTTGAATATATATATATATATATATAGACAAAATCATTAAAAAATTAAAGTGGTCCACTAGAAAATATTGATTTATTATAAGAGGAAGCAATAGAGAAGGAATAGAAGAAGAGAAGCAACATGAAATATAAAAACCAAAGAGAAAAATGGCAGACATAAATCTAACTATATCAACAATAACATTAAATATAAATCGATTAAATAAAGGTAAGATTAAACTATATGCTGTCAGGAGACACACTTTAGACCCAAAGATATAAATGAATTGAAATAAAAAATAAAAAGATATATCATGTAAACAACAATCACATGAAGATGAAGTGGCTATACTGATAGCAAAGATAATGAACTTTTAACTGAAAAATGTTTCTGGATATAAACACAGACATTTTATAATGATATGTTCAGGAAGATATATCAATTACACACATATGTGTATATACACCTTAAAAAGAGGCCCCAAATACATAAAGATTTTCATTGAAAAATCAATGAAACCAAAAACTGACAGAATTGAAGGAAGAAATAGGAAACACAACCATGATAGTTAGAGACTTTAATATTCCACTTTCAATAATTGATAGAACTACACAGAAAATCAACAAGGAAATAAAGGAGTTGAGCAACACTATAAACTAATTATACCAAATGGAAACCTATAGAAAACTCCACCTAATAATGTAAGAATAAACATTCTTCTCAAGTATGCATGGGACATTCTTCAGGATAAACTATATGCTAGGCCATAAAACAAACCTCAGTATATTTTAAAGGATAAAAACAGTACAAAGTATGTTCTCTATCCATAATAAATTAAAATTAGAAAGAAATAACAGAAAATAATTGGGGAAACTCAACAAATATATGAAAATTAAACAACACACTCTTAAATAACCAATGGTTCAAAGAAGAGATCACAAGGAAAATCAGAAGACACTTTGAAATGAATGAATATCAAGATGCAATATCAAAATGGATGGGATGCATCTGAAGTTGAGTTTAGAGAGAAATTTATAGTTATAAATACATATATTAAAAAGAAAATTAGATCTCAAATCAATAACCTAACCTCTCACCTTAAGACACTGGTGAAAGGAGAACAAACAAAACCTAAAACAAGCAGAAAAAAATTAAAACATAAACTAACAAAATAGACAATAGAAAAACAATAAAGAGAAATGAATGAAACCAAAAGCTGGTCCTTTGAAAAAGATCAACATCATTGACAAACCTTCAGGTAGATCAACCAAGGAAAAAGAACAGACTCAAGTTACTAGAATCAGAAATAAAAGAGAGGACATTATTACTGACCTTACAAAAACTTTTTTAAAGAATCATAAAGTAATACTATGAAAAATTGTACACCAACATATAAGATAAACAAAGTGAAATGGATAATATTCTTAAAAGATACAGACTACTGAAACTGCTAAAAAAATAAAGTCTGAATAAACCTGCAACAAGTGAAGGGATTGAATTGATATTCTAAAATAACTCACAACAAAAAGCTCAGGCCCAGGTGACTTCACTGCTAACTCTAGCAAACATTTAAAGAATACCAATTCTCCACAAACTCTTTCAAGAAATAGAGGAAGAGGTAATACTTCCCAACTCATTTTATAAGGTTGGTATTACCCTGATACCAAAACCAGACAAAGAAATCACAAGGAAAGAAAACTAAAGACCAAAATTTCTTAGGGATAAGCATACAAATATCCTGAACAAAATACTAGCAAACTGAATGTAGCAGCATATAAAAAAATTATACACCATGACTAAATAAGATTTAGCCCAAAGATGCAAAGTTGACTCAACATCTATAAAACAATTGGCATGATACATCATATCAATCGAATACAAAAAATGATTAAGTTAATAGATGCAGAAAAAGCATTTGACAAAATCCAGCACCATTTCATGATAAAAAAAAAAAGTACTTGATGAACTAGGAATACATGGGAGCTTTTTAAACATAATAAAGACTACATATAAAAACCCCACAACATTATAGTTAATGGTGAAAGGCTGGAAACTTTACTCCTAAGATTAGGAACAGGAGCAGCATGTCTGCTTTCACGACTTATATTCAACACTGTACATGAGTTTCTCAACATTCACGTTAGTTAGTTAGGCAAGAAAAAGAAATAAAAGTCATCTACTGGGTTGTCGGAAAAGTCATGACGTATTTTGTCTATGTTTTTCAAAGGTCATTTAATTGTAAAAAGGACAAAGATCAATCAATAATATATTGCCCGTTTTATTTGATAACCTTTTGCCATCTTTCAGTGAGCTTCATAATTTCTCGTTCATAGACCTGTCTTTATTTGCGAAAAACTGAACAAGGTACTGATTTACAGCCTCATCTGAATTGAACGTTATACCACACAAGGAGTCTTGGAGAGAGCGAAACAAGTACAATTCTGATGGCACAAGGTCAGGCGAGTATGGTGGGTGTGGCAACACATCTCATCCAAGCTCCAATGATTTTTGACGGGCGATCAAACTAGTGTGTGGTCTCGTGTTGTCGTGATGGAACACAACTCCTTTACAATTAACAAGCTCTGGATGTTTCTGGATGATGGATTCGTTCAAACTGTCCAATTGCTGACAGTACACATTTGAATTTGTTGTGTGGCTCCTTGGTAGGAGCTCAAAAAACACAACACCTTTAAAATCCCACCACACTGAGAGCATAACCTTCCTCTGATGAATGTCAGCTGTCAATGTCGTTTGAGGCAAATCATCACGTTGGGACCAAGACTGTTTGCACACCACATTGTTGTAAACAATCCACTTCTTATCACCAGTTATCAGTCGCTTCAAAAAAGGATCATTTTCCTCACGTTTAATGAGCATATTGCAGATGTTTATACGTATCATCAAATGAACTTCTTTGAGTTTATGAGTGACCCAGATATTGAGCTTGCTTATGTATCCCCGCTACTTCAGGTGGTCATGAATGCTTGAATTATGGATGTTCAATGTTTCTGCAATCTCTTGTGTCATGTAACATGGGTTTGACTTGATCAATGCCTTTATTTTGTTGTCATCAACCTCAGTGGGCCTCTCTAACTGAGAAACGTCATTGAGATCAAAATCACCAGCATGGAATTTCATGAACCATTGTTGGCACTGACTTTCTTGTAGAGCATTGTCACTGTAAACTTTATGCAACTTTTCACAAGCTTGACACACATTCTTCCCTTTATGGAAGTAAAACAGCAAAATATGGCAAAAATGCACAGTTTGGTCTTCCATTTTCACCTTGTAAAATCTCCAAAACTCAACCAAATTGCTCAAGTTTTTTAGAATGAAGCTAGAGCTGTCAGCTGTCAAATGACATAGTAATAACATAGATGCAAATGACTCTAGTACTTCCAAAAATGAACTAGTGCCATGTGTTGCAAACATGCATCATGACTTTTCTGACAACCAAATAGATTGGAAATACAGAAGTATAACTATCTTTATTCACATTTGACATGATCTTGTATTTAGAAAATTCATTAAAAATAAGCTAGTAAACTATAATAGTTCTGCAAAGCTTCAGGATATGAGATCAAGTATAAACATTAATTGTATTTCTATACACTTGAAATGAACTATCTGAAAATGAAATTAAGAAAAGAATTCAATTTATAACATCATCATAAAAATAAAATAATTATAAATTTAACAAAAGAAATGTAAAAGTTATACTCTGAAAATTACAAAATGTTGTTAAAAGAAACTAAAGATCAATAATTGGAAAAACACCCTGTGTTTATGGATCAGAAGACTTAACATCATTAAAATGGTGATACTCCTCAAACTGATATAAAGATCCAATGCAATCCCAATCAGAATTCCACTTTACATCTTCACAGAAAGTGACAAGTTGATCCTAAAGATCATATGGAATTACAAAGGATCCAGAATAGCAAAAACAATCCTGAAAAGAAAGGACACTTCCCAATTTCAAAACTTACAAGAAACCAATATTAATTGAGCCAGTGTGGTTCTGAAACAAGAGTAGACTTAGAGATTAATGGAGCAGAAATGAGATCCCAGAAATAAACCCATACAAATATGGTCAACTATTTTTCATCAAGGGGGCCAAGATCACCCAATGAGAAGCTGGATATTCACATGGAAAAGAATAAAGTTGAAGCATTACATCACACCATATACAAATATTAATTCAAAATGGATAAAAAGTCTAAGTGTAAGCTCTAAAACCATAAAACTCTTACAAGAAAGTATAGAGAGAAATCCTTATGACCTTGGATTTGACAAAGTATTCTTAGATATAACACCAAGGAGATTTCCAGTCAAGATGGCTGAGTAAGTAAATGTTGTACTTACTTCCTGTCACGAACATATCAAAATTACAACTAAATTACAGAACAACCATCACTGAGTATTGCCTGAAGTCTAGCTGAATCAAGCCTTAAAACTAAGGACATACAGAAGAAGACACCTCAAGACTGGTAGGCGGTACTGCACACGCTGGTCCCATGCCTGCATTTGACCATTAAAAATTGGGAGGGATATCTCCCCACCAGAGAAACGAGTAGTCCCAACCCCACACCAAGCTCCCTAGCCCGGATTCCACTGCTGGGGATAGAAATCCCCATAATTTTTGGCTATGAAAACCAGAGGAGATTGTGGCTGAGTGACACAGAGAAATGTAATCCCAGGTTTTCCTTTTAGGGGGCCCATGCGTGGACTCACTCGCTGACAGACTCACTTGCTCTGAGCTCCAGTGTTGGGACAGCAGCTCAAAAGGTGCCAGGGACATATGGGGAGGAACTGAATTGTTTGGCCTCTGGGCAAAGGCTAGAAGGGCATCTTTCTCCCAGATGGAAGATCTGGCTTAAGCCAATGTTTCTTTGTTGAAGTAAAAAGGTTTTACCTGATACAAGTATAAGTATTTTGTCCTGACATTCAGGCACAGGTGGCCACCATATCTGAGTCTCCATCAACTTGGCTAACACCATTCCTTCACCCTGATTCCATGAGACTCAACCCCATGCAAATTGTGGACCCACCCAAGCCACTATCAGTGGCTTTTCCATATAAATGACCTGCTTGGCTCATGCCATGGACTTTCCTAAATTTTTTCAAAGGTTTACAAAATCCAAATAAGGTTTACAAAACCTGGCTTTGGCATGTCCTATACCTCTGGCTGAGCAGCCGTAAGCCCGGCACTAGTGACAGCTGGCCTCAGTTCATGGCTTGGCCTTTCGAGGCATGTATTAGCCCAGTGTGGGAGGTGGACATCTGCAGATTGCTTTGTGGCTCATGCCAGGTGGCCCCAAACAGAGCACAGACTGCACTTGAACATGGCCTGTGGTGGGTTCCCTCCCAGGAAGACCCAGGGTTGACTCTCCCAGTGGCCAGCTTCAGACCCAGCCAGAACATCACCCAACCACTTCCAAGAATGACACACCCAAAAGGCAGGCTGGATAGACACCACAACCCTGCTAAAGCAAATCTCCATCTGTAGGCTTAGCCCATGAAAAACACCTCCTCCACTGTAGTCATGGCCAGAACTCACAAACAATCAGCCTGAGGGTCAACCCCTCCCACTGATGTGCAAACAACAACTAAGACTCCATTACAATAGGAGTGCACACACATCCCACACAAGGGACACAGCTGGAGTACCCAGCTCAGGTGACCAGGAAGACTGAGCCACTGAGCCCCACAGCACACCTACTACATAAGGCCACTCTAGTTTAACCAGAAGACATAGCAGCCCTACCTAATACATAAAAACAAACACAGGGAGGCAGCAAAAAATAGGGACACAAAGAAACATGCCATAAATTAAAAAAAAGCAGAAAACTCCAGAAAAAAACTGAAAAAGAATGTTGACAAGCAATCTACGAGATGCAAGTTTCAAAACACTGGTTATAAGAATGCTCAATGATTTCAGGGGGGAACTTCAACAAAGATATAAAAAACATAAAAATGGAGATAGAAAACATAAAAAAGAACGACTCAGAAATAAACAATACCATAAATGAAACACAGCATACTTTAGAGGAAATCAATAGTAGATTAGATAAAGCAGAGGATCGAATCAGTGATTTATAAAATAAGGTAGCAAAAAAATGCCCCATCAGAATAACAAAAAGAAAGAAAAGAATGTAAAAAAGTGAAAATAGTTTAAAAGGCCTCTGAAACAATATCAAGTGTACCAACATTCGTATCATAGGGATACCAGAAAGAGAAGAGAGAGAGCAAGAAATTGGAAACCTATTTGAAGAAATAATAATGGAAAACTTCAGTAACTTGGTAGAGGAAATAGACATACAAGCCCAGGAAGCACAGACTCCCAAAAAAGATGAACCCAAAGAAGCCCACACTAACACACATCATAATTAAAATGCTAAAGGTTAAACACAAAGAAAAAATAATAAAAGTAGCAAAAGAAAAGCAGTTAGTTACCTTTGAGGGAGCTCCTGTAAAATTATCAGCTGATTTCTCAACAGAAACTTTGCAGGTGAGAAGGAATTGGCAGGAAACATTCAAAGTGATGAAAAGCAAGTACCTACAGCCAAGATTACCCAGCAAAGCTACCATTTAGAAATGAAAGACAGATAAAGAGCTTCCCAGAAAAGAATAAGCTAAAGGAGTTCATCAACATCAAACCAGAATTACAAGGATTCTTAGAGAGACTTCTTTAAGGCAAAAGAGAGAAGGCAGGAAAGAAAGAAAGAGAGAAAGAAAGAGCGAAAGAGAGAAAGAAAGAAAGAAAGAAGAAGAAAAAAAGAAAGGAAGGAAGGAAGAAAGGAGGTAGGATGGGAAGGAAGGAGGGAAGGAAGAAAGAAAGGAAGGCAATAACTATTAACAATAATTTATCAACAATTAGTTTCTTTTTTTTAAGATTTTTATTGGGGAATTGGGGGATGGGAACAGTGCTGGGGAATTGGGGGAAGGGGAACACACAAGTTACTGTCCTTTTGTTCTTCAGTCTAGTTGTGGAGGACATTGCTTCACTGTCCCAAGTTGGCACCATCATTGTGCTCTTCCCGGGCGAGGCAGATCAGTTGCTGGCTTCTGGACGGCCACTCATGGCGGCTGCTGGCTGCTCACACTGGCTTCTGGCTACACACGGTAGCCCATGGCAACCCACTGCAGCACGGACTGCAGCCTACTCCATCACTGGTGACTCATGGCAGCCCAGCTCCAGGTCGAGCTGCTGCTCAGCATCTTAGCTGTAGAGGGCAGTGTCACTGGCCCTCATATGTGGGATCTGAACCGGGGCCCTCTGGTGTCCCAAGCCATCTCTTAACCAATGCACCATTCGGCCGGCCCTATCAACAATTACTTTCAATGTAAATGGATTAAATGCTTCCATTAAAAGATAGGGTGGATATGGATAAGAAAACAAGATTCTTATATATGCTGTCTACAAGAGACTCACTTCAGAATGAAAGATGCACACAGACTGAAAGTGAAGGGATGGAAAAAAAGATATTTCATGAAAATGAAAATGAAAAAAAGTTGGGTAGTGATACTTACACCAGAAAAAAATAAACTTTAAATCTAAGGCTATAGCAAGAGACAAAGAAAGACTCAATAATCCCACTTCTGGGTATTCATCCAAAGAAACACAAAATGCTACTTTGAGGGGACATATGTATCCATATGTTCATTGCAGCATTGTTTACAATGGCCAATATATGGAGCACCCTGGGTTTCCATCAATGGATAAGGCAATACAGAATAGGTGGTACATATATATAGTGGAATAGTGCTCAGCCATGGAAGGGAATGGGTTCTTGCTATCTGCAGCGGCATGGATGGACCTGGAGGGTATTGTGCTGAGTGGAGTGTCAGACAGAGAAAGACAGATGCAATATGATTTCACTTACATGTGGAATTTAAAGAACAAAGTAGAAAAACTAACAAAACAGAAACAAACTTATAGATACAGAGAACATTTTTTATGGTTGCCAGATGGGAGGTGGGTTGGGAGATGGGTGAAAAGAGGAATGTATAAGAAGTACAAATTGGTTGTTACACAGTAGTCATGGGGATGTAGGTATAGCATAAGGAATATAGTCAACAATATTGTAATAACCATGTGTGGTGTCAGATGGGTACTAGGTTTATCAGGGTGATAGGTGGAAGGCATGTTGGGGAGCAGGGTGAAAAAGATTAAGGCTTTAGTAAGTACAAATTGGTAGTTACATAATAGTCATGGGGATGTAAAGTAAAGCATAGGGAATTTAGTCAATAATATGGTAACAACTATGTATAATGCCAGGTGGGTATTAGACTAGTCAGGGGATCACTTTTAAATTATATAAATGTCTAACCACCATGCTGTACACCTGAAATTAATATAAAATAATATTGAATGTCAAGTCTAGTTGAAAATTTAAAAAAGGGGGGGAGGTGAAGGGGAATAAGATGTCAAATTTCTAAGTATAAGACAACTAAGTCATGGAGGTGTAATGTACAGCATAGGGAATATAGTCAATAATATTGTGATAGCGTGGTATGTTGTTAGATGGTTGCTGGACTATCATGGTGATCACTTCTTTAGGTATATAAATGTTGAATAACTATTGTATATACCTGAAACAAATATAATATTGTTTGTTAGCTGTATTTTAATAAAAGTCTTTTTAAAAAGATATAACACCAAAAGCATGAGCAACAAAAGAAAATTTCAATCAATTGGGCTTCATCAAAATTAAAGTTTTGTGTTTCCAAGGACATTATCTAGAAAGCAAATAGACAATATACAGAGTGGAAGAAAATATTTACAAAATATTTATCTGATAGAATACCTGTATCCAAAATATATAAAGAATTCTTATAATTCAATAGCAAAAAAAGACAAATAACCCAATATACAAATGCAAGGAATCTGAGTAGACATTCCTTCAAGGAAGAATGGCCAATAAGCACATGGGAAGATGCTCAACATCATTAATCATCAGGGAAATGCAAATTAAGAGTACAATGAGATATCACTTCATACACATTAGGATGGCAAGAATATAAAAGTCAGATAATAAGTGGTGGCAAAGATGTATAGAAATTGGAACACTTGAACATTACCAATGAGAATATGAAATGGTGCAGCCTTTTTGGAAAATAGCCTGGCAGTTTTTTCAACTGTTAAACATAGAGTTAACATATGACCTAGCAATCCCACTTCTAGGTATATACCCAAGAGAAGTGAAAACATGCATCCACATAAAAACTTTTACACTAATGTTTATAGTACTGTTATTCATCATAGCCAAAATGTGGAAACAACCAAATGTCAATGAACATTTGAATGGATACATAGAGAATGGATAAACAAATGTAGTATATCCATACAATGGAATATTCAGCCAGAAAAAAAAACACTAAAGTACTGATATATGCTATAACATGGATGGATCTTGATAAAATTATGCTAAGTGGAAGAACACACAGACACAGAAGACCACGTATTAAATGATTCCATTCATATGAAATGTTCAGAAGATAAAAATCTAGAGACACAAAATAGATTGGGGGTTACTTAGGGCTGGGTGTTAGGGACACAAAGGGGTGATAACTGAAGGATACAGGTTTATTTTTGAGGTGATGGAAATATTCTAAAATTGACCATTTTGATGGTTGCACATATCTGTGAATATACTAAAAATCATTGAATTGTATACTTTAAGGAGTGGATTGTATGGCATGTGAATTATATCTCAATAAAGCTGTTTAAAAAAAAAACTACCACGACCTTAGCACAGCACAAAACATTTTACATGACAATATCTCATTTCTATGTTCCCATTTTGCAGATGAGGAAATTGAAGCTTAAAATATTTAAGTAGCTATCCCAGGGTCAGGCTGTGAGGAAATGGCAGAGCTGGCTAGAATAGGAAAACTAACTCACAATTCACTGCCAAATTTAATATTTATTTGATTTGATAGGTAATAAATTAACTGCTTTTCCATGTATTGTATATTTAATTCTTGAAACACCTGCTGTGACATAAATAATACTTTCTTCACTTTAGAAATAAGGAAACTAATATTTACTGAAACTATGTAAACTGGCAAAAAGCTATTCTTTTTACTGAATGCCCCATGTTTATTCCACCTTACCAGAGTTAAAGGTCAGCTGCCTCCAGAAAGGTCAGCAGAAAGTAGCTGAGACCCAAGTATGCAGACACTTTGAATGTAATACTCATATTAAATGGAAACTTTCACTACATGCAAAAGAAAGAATAGATCCAAGCCAAGAAAAATACTTCTGCAATTGAAGTAACACCATTAGTACATTATTTCAATTTATTTATGAATTTTGGTTTTAGCTTAGTAGACCACCCTCCTACAAGCCAAAAAATTCAAAGCATTGATTTGATTAAAAAATAATGTGGTTTTGAACCTGCATTCTAGCACCACTTATTTAGCTGGATTGTATATCAGCTTAAAAATCCACTGACAGTGAAATAACTCCTTCAGAAAGACAATTGTACAAAATGTGCGAGTACTTTTATAGAGAATAAAATGCTTAATAAGAAAATTTGCCTTCAAAGATTTCTGAAATTCGGGCCTACAAAATCAAGTCATACCTGTTGACAGGATCCACCAGGTCAGCTCCCTCACAGTTTTCTAGTTTTCCTAAGAACAACTCAAAGAACAGTAAGCACACTCTAAGACTAGGAAAATAAAGGGGGTAATGGGCAGTAGGGAGCTGCTTTGGGGATAGGAGGAAGAACATGCACAGGGCCCCTCATTATCTGACTATACTCTCTCCTCCCTCCCCACCCTGAGAAATGAACAAAGAGGCAGAAAGAGCATCCACCTCCAGGAAGAGAACAGAATCTGCAGCAAAGAGCAAAGAGCAGAGAAGCTCCAAATTCCACTTGATTGCTCCTAGAGTAGATCTTGGGCAGGAACTCTTATTGTCCCAAGGTATAAAGCATTGGTTTCTGTTTAAAGATAAAATATCATATGTTTCTATAGAAGAACATAAGAACTATATTTAAGTGCCACCAGTGAGACAGATATTTCTGTGACACCATGGCTCACCAATAGTGTGGATTTCATGGGAGCAGTTTTCCTTGTATGCAAAATAGTTTTTCCCATCATTGCCTCAGCAAGGTACCTATTCTTTTTAAGATTCTTGGAATGTCAAACATAATACAGACTTCTGAGAAGAGGGGTGAAAAACCTCAAGACAGCTGATTAAATTTCTCTGCAAGTATTGTCTGAGAGATTTACGGTCATTTGGCATTTTTCCAGAAAAGTCAATCCTTCGACTGCAGGCTTGTCAGATTTCCAACCTTAGACAATTTCTGAATTCCAATTTATGCAAGCACTAAAAATCTCTAAGACCCTGAAAGCATTCGGAAGAAAAGTCACCACCAGTTAAATTAACCAAACCCCAAATGCCTGGGTTATCTGCTCTTCTCAGTGTGTTAGTAAAAGAAGTAACCCGACCTTTTTTCTAAAGCAGAGAAAATGCTTCTCGTAGTGCAAATGCCTGCTTCATTAGAGCCCACACAGAACGCCCTTTACCCGCACACCTTTTGTTGGCTTCAGCTTCAGCCACAATTTTGAATAACTTTGAGAGAAAAGATGTGCTAGGAAACGTTTCAGGTATCTATTTCTCTGAGACAATTCAGGAACCATTCTTGCTGGGAAAGGAATGCCTGCAAACAGTGAAAGAAAAGCCTGCTTGCCTCATTTCCTTTCTCTCTCCCAGCTGTCTCAGCTTTCTGCAAATGTTTTAACATAGCTAGCTTATCTAGACAGCAGCTGACACAGGCCACTGCTTCACTTTGGGTTGAAAAAGTGATCTCTTGAGGATAACAATCTCTTTAGTCTGTGATTACAGAATTGATACTCTTTCTGTAATACAAAAAAAATCAAACATATATGAACATTGTCAGTAATAAACTTCTGAGGCAGGTGGTTTCTTTTACTTATAGTTCTAGATGGATAATCATGACTTGATGAAAGGGTGATATAACTTCCAGCTAATTGCCTTTGTCCTCCCAACTCATCCTAGCTTTGTCTTTCCTCTTTTGTGGTTGGACAGCTATTAGTCTGAGAGTGAGATTAAATTTCTAGGTCTTCTTTCCACATTTCCTGATGTTTTTTTGCCTTATGAAGGGTCTTCCATCAGAGTAAGGCTTCTGTCCTCTCCCACCTTCATCCCTATCCTCTTCTTCCCATGGGAAGACTTGTCACATCTTCCTGGACAGCTAGAGAAGGATTGAACATCGCAGGCCAGGCCCAGGGTCTACCTATCCAATAAGTAATCCAACACGCACCCAAGCTTCCTAGGCCAGTCTGGAAGGAAACTGTAGTCTGTGAGTAAAGCAAGTTTAATTCTAAAGAATTATTTAGAGTTAGGAATCCTATTGTGACCACACATCCAAACTTCATTCTCCAGTTAAACATTTATTTGTGATAGTAATGATATTTTAAAATCTCATTTTGCCATAGTCAAATTCATAGAGGCAGAAAGTAGAACGGTGATCGCTGGGACCTGGGGAGGATGGAGGATTATAGAGGTATTGTTTAATGGTTTCAGGTTCGCAAGATGAAATGGGTTCTGGAGATGTGATGGTGGTGATGATTACACAACAAAATGAATGCACTCATATACTTAATACTACTGAACTATACTATTGAAATGGTTAAGATGATAAATTTTATGTTAAAATATTTTAAGACTGGGTATCTACATGTTCCAGATACCCTTCTAAGCACTTGGGACAAAGTAATAAAGCTATTGTTTTTATGTCTCTCTGCCCAATTCCTGAGTCTTAATGCTTCGTTGGGGAAGGAATAAATATTGGGAAGGAAAGAAGAAGGTGTTACGTATTGAGCCCATTAAACCTTTACAATTAACATACTCTTATTCCAATTAGCTCAATATGGAATACATGTCAAATTCTCAATATACCCTAAACTGAAATCAGTCCTTCTCCATCACTTTCCTTTACAAATTTTTGTGAATGCCAGAAATATGGAAATTTAGAAAGAAAAGGCTATAGGAAAATGAAAAGAAAAGCATAACCTAAAACTAAGACAGAGTCAGGTATTATAATACTTAGAGTTTAGCACTAACAGGAATCAACATAAAATGGATAAGATTAGCCATCTGCAGAAATCATTACAGGAAATAAGCCACCCAAGAAATGATTCACAAACATGGTTCTAGCAATTTCAGGGTGCTTTCTAAGTCTCACCAGGGGTCTTATGTGCTTCCCTAAAAGGGAAATCATCAATTTAAAATGTAACTAGTAGAAAATTAGCAGTAATTTAAGAAATTGCAAACTGTCATCAGGAAATGATAGAGGTTTTGATAGAGAATTATTCAGTGTGTACTCACAACCTCCAGGGAAGGAAAAGTGCTGATTCCAAAGATTACTAGTAGGGGTTATCTTAGACAGAAATATTCCTGGACCAAGAGAAGATATATTCATCTTATTCAATAGTTAAATAGACCCAAATTAAAGCTGGATCTATCTATTCTTATTCTATGTTCATCAATCAACCTGCTGATCCAACTGATGGCCAAGCACCAACTCCCACCTCAATGGCCACGTAATCATGTGCAAATGACCACTAACAGCCAGCCTGTTAGATATAATCCCTAAGGTAAATTAATGAGTAGATACACTCATTTCCAAAACACTCTTAGTAAATTGGATCAAGGGAATTGATCCTTTATAGTCTGCTTATCTTAGATCACTAATATAATTAATGTGTATTCTATAAGTGTTGTGCTCATTCAGGTTCAGGTATATCAAGCCATGAGGCAAAAATGAGTTATCTCTCTGGGTCTCATTCTTTTTTTAATCCCCTCAACTTCCTTCATTTCCCATAAACTGAGGCTCAAAAATCTTAAAAACTTTCTTTGAATTCTCTGTGTACATCAGATTTTAACACTAGTCACATTCAGTGGATTTTTCCTTCCTATTCTTTTTCCCACCTAAGTCTAGGCCTTGAGGATATCATAATTATGTGGTGGCAAAGTTTTTCAAAATACTAATTGATGTGATTACCCATGCCTACTCCTAATCCCACTTAAGTCAGTCATTTGTTCCCTGACAGCCCCCCTCTAGATTAGAGTTAGACAGTGGTCACTGTGGAACTCACAATAGAACCAGGAATAAACAAAGAGCAACAAAAGTAGAAAATTCTTGATTCTTAAGTTCAAAATCCTCTAGTCTTGAGGTACCACTGAAAGATTCAGATCCAAATGTATGACTCTCCTACCTAGACAAAAATAAAAAACACAAATCTCCAAGCTGAAAAAGAGGGAAATGAGGGGAGAGGTTGGCAGAGAAAAAGAAATAAAGTTAAACATGAGTATAGGAGCTTGTGCCCTGCCTTCTACCCCCCAGGATGAGTCCTGACATAGTGCATAATAGATCCTCTTATTTAAGTTTGGGGACTCATGGATAGAAATTTATTCTGATAGAGTGGGGCTGAGAGACAGAAGACATCATAACTGGGAAAGAAATCCCCCTTTCCTACCCCACTGTCTTGTCATCATTGAGAAGCAGCAAGGTGAAACTTGTGGTGAGGCTCACATGTGGATGAGAGCTAGAGACAATTCACCTAGTGCCCTACAGGCTGGAGTAGTATGGATGGTGTCTGATGCTTCCATGACACTCCGATTCTGGTGACTAAGACTATTTAAGAGAGGGGTTTCAGTCAGAATGAGGGAACTTCTCATGAAAAAGATTCTGTGTGGACAATATCAGATGCTCCCAATGACCATCAACCCTTTATCTAGGGAACCATGATTTCAAGCCTACATAGAGGACAGATGAGATGAGTGACATTGGGAACAGACTCCACCACAGTGAGGAGAAAATTAAAATGAATATTTCCCACAACCCTCTTCCTGTTCATCCCACCTCCTCCTGAAATAATGGAGTTCAAAATTCTGAGAAAACACAGAACTGGGCTTACTTTACCTGGAAGTGACTAGAGTACATTTTCTTCAGTAAGTAGAATGGAGCCTTAGCACCAGAAATTAAAGTGAATTATAGAAAATGAGAACAGTTATGGGTTGTGTTTATGTTTTTGTTGCACACTTGACTAGGACCTTTAAATTTTGTAACTGCTTCCCTCATCTTGCTAAAATATTTTTTAATTAAAGTTTATTGGGGTGACAATTGTTAGTAAAGTCACATAGGTTTCAGGTATACAATTCTGTAATACATAATCTATATATCACATTGTGTGTTCATCACCCAGAGTCAGTTCTCCTTCCATCACCATATATTTGATCCCTTTTACCCTGATCTACCATCTATCTGCCCCCTCTAAAATATATATTTTGGTAAGCTCCCTGCATCTATCTTACATACTGCTGCCAATTAATTTTCCTAAATGCCTACTTTAAGAGTACATTCAATGGCTTCCTGTTGCTTTCAGGATGAAGTCCAAACTCTTCATCCCTAAAGCATTGTGAAAGGAAGTCCCTACCCTACACCATCTGCTCCCCAACTACTTTTTAACATTTTGCCTTCTGCCATTTTAAATAGGAATCCTTTGTTTCCATCAGAGAGCCATCCTTTTGACTTCCAGCTTCTGTGTCTTTGTTCATCATTTGCTCTAGCCACCTTCACCGCATCTAAAATGTTTGTCCTGCTTCTTTCTCTTACATGAATCTCAACTTACCTTGTCATTTGCTTAACAAATGGTTTTTAAAGTCCATCCTTGTAGTTTTATCTTATTTATTTATTTAAAAAATTTTATTGTTAGTTTCAGGTGTACAGAACAATGCAATAGTTATCCTTTTCACCCTCACAAAGTAACAATGACCCTCCCCCATCTACTGCCCTCCCACCCCTGATATCATGCTTATCTATTACAATTCCATTGACTCCATTCCCACTCTCTACTCCATGTCCCGTGACTACATGTATATATAATTATAGTTGACATACATTATTATTCAATATCAGCTTCAGATGTACAGTGCGGTGGTCAGGCCTCTACACCGGCTATGAAGTGGTCTCCCTAACAAGACATGAGTCCATCTGGCCCCCTAGGAATATTTACAACATTATTGATTATATTCCCCAGACTGTGTTTTCTATCCTTAAGCCCATATTGTAGCTACCAATTTCCATCCTTGTAGTTTTAAAAACATACCTACCCATTTTCATTCCACTATGTCATAAGAAAAATAGTCATGAGTTGACATGGGAAATGAGAGGAAGAGCAGATTACCTCAAAATGGGACTGCCAGGGAAGGCTTCATAAAAAGTGTGCACATGTGCTGGTCCGTAGAGGGTAAGATTTAGATAATTAGAGATGGAAAAAGTGGATAAAAAGGAGTCTACAAGTGATAAAATTATGAGCAAAGAAATTACCCATATATTTGGGGATTGCTGAATGTTTAAATCAAGCAAAATTGGGTTACATTTTCTTAACTCCTAAGATAATTGTTGTCTGTACCACTTACTTTTATATGTAACTATTATCTATATCTATACCATATCATCTCTCTTTATGTACTACTTTACATAAATTATCTATCAACCTACCTATTTAAATGGTTCATATACATTACTTGCCTCCAAGTAGAAAAAACATTACCTGGGTATGAATGGCATTTCTTAAAGTTCACAGATAATTTCTGACAGAGTACCACCACCTTTATTAATGACAATTATGAAATAATGAAAGATAAGGAAACTTAAATTTTATTGGGTTGTCGAAAAAGTCATGACATATTTTTTCTATGTTTTTCCACATCATGACTTTTTATGAATCATGACTTTTCCAACAACCCAATAGATCTGAGCACTGCCTTCTCTGTGGAGCTAATTGCCATTTATTTCTCATTGAGTGTTTCTAAAAAATGAAATATCTAAGGTGACAGATGTACAGATGCTTTAAGTTAACAATGGCGATTACAGATTCTGGATACAATAGAAGCAATAGAGAGAAGATGGTAGACATAGAAGAGAGAATAAGATAATCCAACATAAGGATAAGTGGTGTTCCTGATACAGAGAACTAAGACAAAACAAAACAAGATGGTTGATGCATATAGAAAATATTTATTTTTATTCAATACTATATGCTCCATTACTCAGTGGAAACTCTGGCCCCAATATCACTTCTGAAGGAGCCCTTCTTCTAGGCAGGAAATTGAGCTTCTAACATTAAAAATTGGAGAACTGAATTTTTTATTTCATAGAAAAAATAAATAGTGTTTAAATACAGTTATTTTATTTTTTAGTATTAGTTCAAGTAAATGTTGAGTTAAATGGGCTTTTGTGATTTTCTTTTAGGTACAGAGTCAATGTTTTTTAGTATTCTTTCCATGTAGAAATGCATTCTGAGTGACAAAGCCCTAACTTAGACATAAACTTCTAGCACATAAATCAGTTTTTAATTTGGGAACTATCTGTATTTCTTTTGCAGAGCTACACTCAGAATGGGAGTCTAGTAAATACCTATTAAAAAAGAATGAATGTATGCAGTTACTTAAATCTGAATTCACTGGGTAAGAAGAGTAATAGTTTGTGTATTGGATGGAAAATGCTCACATTCTTCAAGCAATAATTATGAGGAATCACAAGCACAAAATCATTACTACACACTAAAAAGTGATAATAAATCTTACCACAGCAGTACAGATATTGTGGTTTCAGCATATAATTGTGTCTTCTTGGAGCTGTAAAAATACAAAACTTTGACATGGATCAGCAAAACAAAAGGAAATTTTCAAAGAACCTTGGAAGTAAAATGGACCTGTGATTCTACAACTCTCCTGGAAAAGCATATAACAATTTCCACTCTTAAACTACTTTTGATTAATTCATTCATTTTTATTAATTTATTTTTAAAAATTTATTTATTCATCTAATGTATTAGTTTCCTACCTCTGCAGTAACCAATACAACAAATTTAGCAGCTTAATACAACAAAAATGTGTTATCTTACAGTTACATAGGTCAGAGGTACAGGTAAAAATCAATGTATCAGCCAGCTGGACTCTTATCTAGAAGCTCAGAAAAGAAGCCACTTGTAAGCCCATTTGGGTTGTTGGCAGAATCCAGTTTTTTACAAATGTAGAACAAGGTCCTCATTTCCTTACTGGCTTCCAGCTAGGAGCTGCCCTTAGCTCTTGGATGCCCCTCTCTGGTTCTTGCATGTGGGCCTCTACATGTTAGAGCAAACAACTGGACAGTAATCCTTCTCACACTTGGACTCTCTCTGACTTCCTGTTACCAGGATAATTCAGGACAAGGCCTACACTATCTTACGGTTCATACCTTCATTTTATCTGCAAAGTTCCTTTTGCCATGTAATGTAACACATTCACAGCATCCAGGTTTCTAGGCATGGACTTCTTTAGGGGGCCACTCTACTTATTGCAGCCAATAATAATTATTGTTAGTACAGACTTTTTTTAAATTTTCAATTAATTCTGTACTCAGAGAATAGAAGGGGAAAATGGCTGGTCATTAACCTTGTTGAATCCCTGCCAAAAAGTGATATCTTAGTCACATGTTTCATGAATAACTTCATTATTTAGCCTTAAAAATATCATTTCCAACTTTAACTATACTAGTGGTCCTCTACTGGTTACTCTACAAATTATAAAATGCATTTTTTAAAATTATGGAATCATGAACAGCATACAGAATTCGCACATAAATATGTAGCTAGGATACAACCTGTGTAACTAACTTATTACGAAATCTTCTACCATGTGGGGACGTGCGAATTCTCATACACTGCTACTGTGAGATAAATTTCTGGAGGGTGATTTGGCAACATAGAGAAAAAGCCTTACAATGTGCATATTCTTTGACACATATATTGCCCTTCTAGGAATTTTTCTTAAAGACATAATAATGGATATGGATAAAGCTTTCACTACAAAGATATTCAAGACAGCATAACTTGATAGTAAAGGATTGATGCAACCTACATGTACAATAAGAAAATGGTTAAATAAATTATACTTCTTTCATAGAATGAAATGATGTTTTATGATAACATTTCTAGATAGTCTTGGCAATCTGACCAGATAGAAGACCAGTGTCTCCAAGTCAGGGCCAAACCTGGGAAAGCTAGAAAGGGCTCAGATTTTTCCATGCCCAATAAATGCAGGAACAGAAGAAACATCTGAGCAGTGAACCCAGGCCAAGTCCCAGCATGGAGCAGGGAGCATAATTTCCCATGTCAATGGATGCAACACAGTTGTGGTGAAACAACTTACAGTATAAGAAGTTTCCATAACTTCAGAACAACACAGGCAATCTGCCCAAGGTTCCTGAGAGAGAGCCAGACCTGGAGAGACAATGTAGTCAGGCCTCACATACACCAGCAGTTGAGAACATGGCAGGTAAGAGTGCAAATCCATGCAAGCTCCCTGGAACTTTCAGATGCAACCCCAGAACAGGGAAAATCATGAATGAACTGAAATTAATGTCTGCTACCAGTATACTGAGAGTTAGAAATAAAAGTTTTGGTGAATTATGGAAAATAAAATTACATTTCTTGCATATCTGAGATTTCTATACACAACATGAACAGAGAAAGACTGGAAGTAGATAGTCCATAATAGTAATAGTGGCTATCTCCCTAGGTGTTAACTATTATGAGTGATCTTAACTTTATTCTTTGAGATTTTCAATAATTTCCATTGGTAAAATAATGGAGTAGGTACATGTCTCAAATATGAAAGAAATATTATAATTATTTTCTGTTATTCAGTCTAATTCAGTCTCTAAGCACCAGCTGTGTCCAGCAGATAATTCTACTCCAATTATTCTTGAACTCCCTCTCATATTGAATCAGGCTTCTGAGTTAATCAAACTACTGTGTTCAAGTTCGTGAGTGTGTGGGGAGAGGAGGATCCCTCTTACCACGAGTTATTTGTTTACATTTATTGCCATTGTCATCCATTGTCTCTCAACCCATGGTTCCTTTGGCATACAGTTCTTCATAGTTTTTCCTTATAATCTGTTTTTGATTTCTGTAAGAACGGTAGTAATGCTTTCTATTTTACTCACAATTTTTAGTAATTTCAGTCTTCTCTCTTTTTATTCCCCCTTGGTCATGATATGTCTATGCATGGATTTCCTTAAATTTATCTAGTCTGAGTTATTTGGGCTTCACGGATGTGAAGATTATTTTAAAAATCAAATTTGGGAAGTTTTCAACTATTACTTCTTCAAATATTTTTTCTGCCCCTTTCTCTCTTCTCTTTCTGGGATTTCCAGTATGCATTTTTGGTCCATTTTTTGCTATGTTACATGTCTCTGTGGCTCTGTTCATTTTTCTGTTTGTTCCTCAGACTATACAATCTCAATAGTCATATTCTCAAGTTTATTGATTCTTTCTTTTACCAGTTCAAATTTGCTATTAAGTCCCTCTAGTAAAGTTTTTACTTAATTTATTGTACTTTTCAACTCTAGCATTTCTATTTGGTTCTTTTTTTTATGTTGTTGTCCTTTTCTCTAGATTTTTTTGATATTGTGTCTTTAGTTCTTTGAACATACTTGCCATAACTGATTTAAAGTCTTTGTGTAGTAAGGCCAACATCTAGGACATCCCAGGGACAGTTCTATTGGTTGCTTTCTGTGTATGGTCAAACCATCTTGTTTGTTTGTTTGTTTGTTTGTTTGAGAAAAAAATGTGTTTTTTTCTCAAAATGTGGACATTTTAGGTAACATAATGTGGCAATTTTGGAAATAAGATACCCCCTCCCCCCACCCAGGTTTATTGCTCTTGTTGGGTTGTTGTTGTTGTTATTTATTTGTTTGGTGACTCTCCTGGACTAATTCTGTAAAGTCTTTCTTCCCTGTAGGGTATAGCCATTGAAGTCTCTGCTTAGTTAGTTTAGTATTCATCTAATGTTGGTCAGACACTTTCTTAAGTAGCTTGAACCAATACATTTTCCACCCTGTCATGTGTGTGTATCGGGAAACACTTTTCACATTCAGGAAGTTTAAAACTCTGCCTTGGCCTTCATCTTCAGCTTGTGCAGGACCTCAAGGTTAGCCAGAGGTCAGAGATTAGAGCTCTCTCAGGTCCTTCCTCTACATGCACACAACCTTACCCATGTGTATGACCTTTAAATTCACTAGGAACATGACAAAGCTTGTCAAAGCCCATTATGGAAATCTTATCTCCCTTTTAACTTTTTGGCTGTCTCTTGTGTTATCCCAACTTGTATCAGAACCTCATGCAGGGCCTATATTAAATGATTGCTGCTGCTTATTTTTGAAAATGTTGTCCAGGTCCTGATTTCAGTCAAATAATGACAACAGCCTGTGAATGGGGCTTTTCCATAGAGCTGAGACAAGTCAAGTAGTGACTATGGAAATGGGACTTCATGAGAAGCTTCAAACCCAGTCTGCCTCCAAGTCTGGGGGCTGCAAGGCAGCTAGTTTTCAAGGTAACTGTGGAGTTGGTAGTTGAATGTAAGTAGATCAAATTTAAAGCTACAAATTCTACTGCTCTTACCATGGTTCTGCAGACTTTTCTTTAATAGGCCTCAGATAATTGCAAGCTTTTGATTAATTTCCAGAGTTCTGAAAAAGTTGATTTTGACTTTTTTTTTGTCTTTGTTTTTATTGCTTCTATAGTAAAGTGGATTGGAGGTCCTCACTCCAACATTCTAGAAGTCCCCTCGCCATGGTCTTTTTGGATCCTGTGGCTCTTTCTTTTAAAGGCACATGAGATTTGTTTTAATCATGTTTTGTAAGATATGTAGACATGGAAGTGCCTGTCATAAAGGAAGTTTATACTCGCAGACCCCTGGAAGCAAGAGGCATGGTATGCTACCCAAGGCCACACAAGAAGCACCAGGGTTGGTTAGGAGGCAGGCAGTAAGGGCAAGACATTTATTGTGGTTTCCTTGGGAAGGAACAGGTAAGGTAGGGTAAGCAGGGTTAAAATTGGCTACTTTGAATAATTTCATGGCTCTTTGGAATAGGGGATGTCTCTAGTTGTCTGGTACCTGGTCCTGGGATGAGTAAAGTATAAGGCAGGGGAACAGTGGACCAAAATGCAAGGAAGTGGTTGGGTTTGGGCTCTAGCTTGGTTGGTTTGTATATGAAAAGTATGCTCTCAAGTGAGTGTTCACTATCTATAAGAATTGGCTGACCCTGGGAGGGGCAGTCACTGCAGAGTCAGCTAAGCCCAAAGGTGTCAAAGTATCACACATACAGAACAAAAAGACATGGTTAATACACTCTCTATAGTTCCTATGTTGCTATTGAGAAATAAAAGTTTGTGGTCATCCCTCCCTAGATGTATCACATGGCATGCCTGGAATCCTATTCCCTCCCCAGAGAGTCATCAGGGACTAAGAAGCAGGTCCTATTTACCTGGGACCCTTGGGAGTGTTTCCCCTCCTAGTCTTGGGATTGCCCTGCCCCTCCTTCTTTAGAGCATAGTCTTTGCCCTCTAACCCAACCCCTCTTGGTGAGCTGATGCTACATATTTGCTGATCCATTATATCCAGAGCACAAATCATTGGTAACCTCCAAAACTAGTTACCCTTTCTTAATGGCAGGAAAAGTTTAATCTGGCAGGACATGAGAGGAACATTTTCCATTTCATTCTTCCAGTGTTGCAAAAAAAAAGGGAAAAAGAAATAGAACAGTTCTGTTTTTATATTTAAAGTGTGACCACTTATATCACATACATACACATATGTGACATTTATATATAATGTTGACATCAGACAAACACAAAGAAATATTTTTTCAAATATCTGTATCTTTTCCTTAAAGTCTTCCTTAATTGCACCTTTTGCTTTCTAATCAAGTATGTCTTCTCTCCACTAATTTTAATTTCTCCTTCCTTTTGTATAGTAATGCTTGGTCAGCTTTCATTCTGAATATTTGTATCTGTGTATGTGTCTTCCACTAGAATGTTCATTTTTATGTGAAAACCCAGTATTTGCACATATATAAAGTAGGAACTAAAAAAGGCAAATCAAATGGACATGATCATTTCCAAAAAGTAATAACATTCAATAATGAGGTATGAAGTAGCCCCTCTGACTTTATGTTTTGGTTATTTTAATAATTTCAAAGTTTTAAAAAGATAAAACTTTGTCCCTCTGAAGAGACCATATGATAACAAAGAGCACTTGGTAGTACAGAGTTGGTTATAAACACTCCTGGAAATGAGGCCTAAGTCTAGTTATGCCTGCTCTGTAGGCCCTCATTCAGAGCCACTTAGAAGAGAAAGTAAAAAACTGTGGACAACAGACTAGAGAAAAACTAGAAGTATGAATAAGTAGACATATGAGTAGATATAAGTAGCTTTATGGGCTTCTGTTACCCCCAACTGAAACCGGCCTTGAAAATGTACCTGTCCTGTTGGAGACATCATTCTGTAGCTGGGAGAAGATACGTGGTTTCAGACTCAGTTCCTAGGAAGACACAAAGACCCCGTTTAGGGCCCATCCTTTAACTCTGAGCCTATCTCAGTAATACAGAATATGACAATTGCAAAAGATGACAGCATGAAAGTGTATACTTTATAGTAGCAGCAGTGTGTCTTTTATAGTAGTAGATGTGGGAGAAGTTTAATCTCTTCTAATGTTTAAACTGAATAGAAGCTTCTCTTTGGAACTATGCCACATTTGGAAATTTTTCTCCATGTTGCAATGGACTCTTATTGCACATACAAGGTTTGTAGCTCTGATTGAGTGAATAGGAATAGATTCTAAGTTAAGGTATAAAGGTTGCAAGAACAATGTAAAGACTACCTAGAGTAGATTTTAAATTTTGTGCTATTCTCTTAAAGACTGGGTGTTTTAGTTTTGATTAAAAAGATCACAGAGAAGGAATTACTTAGATTCCTTCCTAAAGAGCTTGCTGGCTGAAGAGACCAAACTGATAAAACAAGAAAAATTAACTACATCAATTTCTAATATGTGGCCCATATCCCTTTGCATGAATAATGAAGCGTGACTTTGATTACATAGATCACTGGTTAGATTTTTCAGGTGGGAACAACTACAGTAGTCTTTCCTTATCTGTGGTTTTACTTGCCACAATTCTAGTTACCCATGGTCAATGGTGGTCTGAAAATATCAAATGGAAAATTCCAGAAATGAACAATTCATAAGTTTTAGGGGGTGACCAGTTAGCTCAGTTGGTTAGAGCATGGTGCTGATAACACCAAGGTTGCCAGTTCAATCCCTGCATGGGCCACTTTTAGCTGCACCGTCCCTTAAAAAGAGTCAACTATGCCATTGTAGCATGAAGCAATGTGTAACCAATGACCATGGCTGTTCCCCAATAAAATTTTCATTCTGAGTAGCATGATGAAATCTTATTCCATCCTCTCTGTCCCACCTGAGATGTGAATCATCACTTTGTCCAGCATATACACACTGTATACTTACTCATACACTATCTGCCCCTTAGTCACTCAGTTATCAGATCAACTGTCATACTATCACAGAGGTTGTGTTCCAGTAACCTTTACTTTAATTAATAATGGCCCCAAAGCCATTCACATAACTTTTATTACAATATATTGTGATAATTATTCTAGTTTATTATTAGTTATTGTGATTAATCTCTTACTGTGCCTAATTTATAAAAGAACTTTATCATATGTATGTATGTATAGGAAAAAACATAGTATATAGAGAGTTCAGTACTATCCTTGGTTTCAGGTATCCACTGGGGGTCTTGGAATATATCCCCTACTGATAAGGCGTGACTACTATAAGAAAAAGCAAGAATACAGTACATGATGTATCTAATTGTAATCTTTATGCATATAACTTTATGAAAATAATGGCATAACTATTTATACCTATCTTGGATTTCTTGGTATAAATATGGAATAAAATACGTAAAACTTGTAAAAATATTTATACCATGGCAAAACAAGGTTTGTAATCATTAAATTTTGACTGTCATCAGTACATTTAATATAAATTTGTTTTTCTCATCAGGGCTAAATAGAAAATTCTACTCAGTTTGAATCTCTACCTATGCTCAGAGATTTTTCAGTTCTGCTCACTCATTATACATAATATTTGAAGACTTTAGAGAAATAAGTTATAAGCATTTGCCACTTTGGTCTATTCTGCCTTCAAATAACAAAGCCTATATTATCTGTTAATTTTTTTTAAAAGATTTTTATTGGGGAATTGGGGGGATGGGAACAGTGCTGGGGAATTGGGGGAAGGGGAACAGACAAGTTGCTGTCGTTTTGTTCTTCAGTCTAGTTGTGGAGGACGTTGCTTCACTGGCCCAAGTTGGCACCATCATCCCGCTCTTCCCAGGCGAGGCAGATCAGTTGCCGGCTTCTGGACGGCCGCTCACGCTGGCTGCTGGCTACACACGGTAGCCCATGGCAACCCACTACCACAGGGGCTGCAGCCTACGCCATCGCCAGCGACCCACGGCAGCTCAGCTCCAGGTTGAGCTGCTGCCCAGCATCTTAGCTGTGGAGGGCAGCGTCACTGGCCCTCATATATGGGATCCGAACTAGGGCCCTCTGGTGTCCCAAGCCAGTTCTTAACCAATGTGCCACTCGGCCGGCCCTATTATCTGTTAAATTTAATTACTGTGGATAAGTCTTTATCTGTGCCTTGTAACTGGCTGATCCTGTCCCTGTAGTCATGGTGTTGGATGACACTTGGAAGACACCAGGTGTCTTTTTTCTAGAGTCTGGAATTCATCTAGCCAGCTAAGAGAGCAACAACCCAAGGAGACTTGTCCATGAAAATGATATTCTCCTTCTAATTGGGTGGTTTACTTGGTAATCACATCAGTGTATCCCTCATTCATTAGAAATTGACTTAACCATTGAAATTGCTTCGCCAAATACCAGTGTTTCCATATTTTACAATCATTCACAATGTTTTACACAATTACTTTTTTATCCTAAAGCAGTTTAGCTTTTTTTTTCTTTGAACCATATTTTTTATTATCCAACTTTAGAGATGAAATACTTATGAATATCCTACCCTCTCATATTGGCATTCATTTGTGAATTCCAGACACTTTTATCTGTATTTTAAATGTCCTTATTTCCGTGATTTAGTTCCTCATTATTTAAAAGACTCTTCCATCTCAAGTCTCAAGTTAGCCCTTAGCAGTAAAGTCAAACTCTCAGAAGAGCCAAATGCAAATGCAAATTGGTGTTCTTTTAATTAATGTCATTCTTGCTTCTCATTGATGTAAGCCTTTCATCTAGGTCAGTGGTTCTCAACCTGTGGGTCGTGACCCCTTTGGGGGTCTAACAACCCTTTCACAGGGGTCGCCTAAGACCATCGGAAAACAAAAAGTTTACATTACGATTCATAACAGTAGCAAAATTACAGTTATAGAGTAGCAACGAAAATAATTTTATGGTTGGGGGTCACCACAACATGTGGAACTGTATTAAGGGGTTGTATAAGGAACTGTATTAAGGGAACTGTAGTAAGGGGTTGTAAAGGAACTGTATTAAAGGGCATTAGGAAGGTTGAGAACCACTGATCTAGGTACTAGAATACAATGGTTTTTGGTGAAGACTGGATTTGGATCAGAGGGGTGGCTTGTTGGTCAAATGATGAAAAAAGAAAAATAATTGGGGAAATTGGTATAAATGTCTAAATTCATGTCCCCCACTCCTCCAAAAATGAATGCAAATATTTGTTAAGTAAGACATAATTGCAATATACTGTATGAGTATGAAACTTTATTAAACAATTTCTGTTATTGGATGTATTTTCAGCTTTAACTTACACAACTAACACAGTGATGGATATTCATGATTGTTGTTTCTTTTTAAAAGTTCTTCCTTTTTTAAACTATGTTTGGTTTATTACTATAAAGGCTATCAAAATAACATTTGATGTTTAGTTTGCAAAGGCTATAAACTGTAAAACTATCAGGCACAATAGAGAACACATGTTTTTAGATAGCTATTTTCATAATCTGATCAATGCTTAACACAGAGGTGGCATAAGTGATTTCAGCAGTCACACAGGTAAAGTGCAAAACACTATAAAACAAATAAAACCCCTGTAATCACTAAGAACTTGATTAAGTTGTCAAATCATTCACAGAATGTGGACTGATGTTTTATAGGCATAATTATATTTTATGTTTTTAATGAGTTAGAATGTAAAGATGGAAAGTTTTTTGAGACTACAATTTCTAGACTGCATATTTGGTTTTTATCCCATGTTATTTTGGGTTGTTTGTTAAGTTCACATGAGTGTTTGCCTTTTTGTTCTTATTAGACTCCTAGTGGCCTCAGGATAGTGACCATCTAATACTTATACAGTCACCTTCTCCCCTTTATCTGTGGTTTCAATTACCTGCGTTCAACCATTGTCCAAAAATATTAAATGGAAAATTCCAGAAATAAAAAAATTCATAAGTTTTACATTGCAGGCCATTCTGAGTAGCATGATGAAATATTTTCCTGCCCCACTCCATTCCACCTGGGACATGAATCATCCATTTGTCCAGTGATTCCTTGTTGTATGTACAGTACAAAGGGATATTTTGAGAGAGACCATATACACATAATTTTTATTACAGTATATTGTTATGATTGTTCTATTTTATTATTGGTTGTTGTTACTCTCTAACTGTGCCTAATTTATCAATTAAGCTTTATCATAGGTATGTAAGTATAAGAGAAAAAATAGTATATATAGGGTTCAGTGCTATCTACAGTTTCAGGCATCCACTGAGAGTCTTGGAACATATCCCCTGTGGATAATGGGGGTTATTGTACATCTCCATAGCCCTGTGACCCAGCATATATAGTAGTAATATTGACTTTTTACCACTAACAGTAATAAACATCAAGAAATATTCCACTGATTAACACAATAAGTCAGTTATTTCATTTAGCTTCCAAGAGATGGGTTACCAATGACTTTAAATTTTAAGTTCAAGGCTTCATTCAAGTTTACTTCAGCCATTGGATGCATGGGTGCATTTTGTTATTGTTATTGTTTGTTGTTTGTTCCAACAACTTGAGTCTCTATTTATGACAGTGACAAGGCAGTATATCCCAGAAATATTATGAGATGTTATTTGTGAATCTAACATTTAGTAAAAGAGGCTAAGATTTAATGAAATGATATTATTCACATGTAAAAAAAAGTTTTTGGTTTTTTTTTTTAGCTGAGCCACCCTGCCACCTGTTGGCAGCTCAGCTGCAGCTCAGCTCAGGCCGGGAATCGAACCACTGCTGTTCAGAGCTCAAACTCTTGAGTGAGCTCTTAACCAACTGAACCACTCAGCTGGCCCTAGTGCTAAACTTTTTGCTAAAGCATCCTCTCCGACATTCCCAGCAGTTTTGGTATGGAGAGGAGTATAAAACCCCACGTCAAGAGATAAGACTTAACAATTTTCAACAATTTTGGGGTGAAATTTCAGTAACAGGTAAAACTACCAGGACAAATAAAATATAGTCTATTTTTTTATAATGGACTCTGAAATCAAAACACCTTTATTTGTTAAAGACTGAGTCAATACATCACCAAATTCATCAAAAGAGAATGTGATATTTGCCCTAATAAGTGAAAATTGAATTTTCTCCAGATTTCTAAAGTTCCCATGTACTGTATATTCTTTAAAAAATATTAATCAAAATATCTTTTATTGTGAATATGACATTTTCTTAAATATAGAAAATTTCCTAGGACATACACTAGGAAAAAAGAAATTAAAACTTGCTCATAATACCACCATTTTAGGATTTGGGGTTCTGGCGATATTTATTTCCAAAATGTGTGGTATTCACAGGTAAAATGCTATGATACTCAACCAGGTGTAAATTATAAATACAAGGTGGATAAAGTTCCTCATTAAATAGTAAGCTTCCATTATTTAAATTTTATCAAGCACTTAAATTATATTTATAAAAGTCATCTCTCTGTATTTCATCTCTATGTCTCCCTAAGGCCCTAAAGCCCAGTAAAATTTAGTTATTTTAGATGTAGTTTATATTTGGAATGGCAACTATCCTGAATATAAACAGATATTCATGAAATAACACAGGCTGGCAATCAAATGCCTATGAGGGCCCTGCAACTATGTTCTAAAGTTTCCTGGATAAAGATATAATAATATGAACACCCAAAACCTGTCCAATCTGGACATAAATTTCATAAAGGTTCCAAGGAACTCAGAGATGCTGTGGCATTGCTCACTAGGAGAGACACTGGCTCTTAGGCCCAGAAACTCAGGGGCTAATCTGAGCCTTGCTTGGGAACTTCTCTTCCCTCCAGATCAAACAATGCCAGCTTTCCTCCTCCCTCCAGCAAAATGTACATAAAGGGAAATTATGCATGACTTATCTACTAGAATTTTTAAGTAAATAATGAAAAAGCTAAGGAAAAACTAATAGAGCTAATTAATTTGGAGCTTAAAAATAAAATCTGACAGTTTGAAAACAAAAGCAAATGAGCCATCTCAGATTGGGGAAGTAGGTTGTGATATTCTGTCCCATCAAAGAAATTTTGTTAGCATCAAAAACAGTTTAGGAATAGATAAACAGGTACAGCTCTTCATGGTCCAGCACTGAAACTGATCTTATTTTAAATTTTATGAAGTTTTAAAATGGGAGATAATGCGCATTTGACATCAGGCTCTCCTGAGAATCAACATGCTAAACCAAATGGAAACCACATGTGATCTTTTGAAGCTGAAATGTGCCATTGGAAGAGCTCCAGTGTAGGTAAGAAGAAGAGGACAAATTACAGGAATAATTATAGAGATGATGATTTAGATTGAGTTTATTGGATTATAGGTTCATCATGGAGTATTATTAGCATCTTACTTTGTGCTGTGCACCTTGCTGAAATCTTTCACACAATTTTTTTTAGATAATTCTCAAAACAAATCCTGTGCAAACAAGTATCTTCAATTTCAATATGAAGAAACTGACATTAGGAAAGTGTAAATAACTTACCAAAAGTCCAAGAGCTCATAAGAGGCAGAGCATCCATGAACACTTTCTTCATAGGACAGTTAATAATCATAATTCAAGAAGTGATGTGAAAAGCATGAGAGACTTCACCCTGCAGACTCTGGCACATGCTCTTACTAGCAAACATTGTTAATACAATATTTTAGACACAATCAGAAAGAAATTAGAAAATAAATATAGAAAAGTACCCTATCTTAGTATCACCATACATTCTATTTCAAATAATACATACATGTGATCTTAATGTATAACTTTCCCAAAAGGAGACATGTCATAGACGGAGAAGGTGCTGTGATCAGCAATAAAAAAAAATGTACTCTTAACAAGTGTTGTCTGTTCAACTCAGTGTATCCCTGATAATATTCTGCTTAACAGCATCACCACAGCAACAATATATGTTCAAGTGAACTATGTTATAATAGTCTTGCATATAAATGTTAACTTTGCACCTCCCTTCTGTCTTCTCCTTTCAAACATAAAATGGATATCTGTTGTTTTTTGACCCTCTCTCAAGCGATCTTCTATTTGCAGTTATGCTTTGCTTTTGAGCAACCTCCCCTTCCTGCACTTGGAGTTCATTTACCTATGAAAGGCTTTACCCATGCTCCAAGAATAAAACTGATAACTCAGGGCAACCTGTCAGTGCTCTGTGATTGGTTCGGTTGGTCATGTGGCTCAGGGTGGTCAAATCAGAGCAAACCACAGTGTCTGTTGTATTCGTTTCTTGTGGTTGCTGCAACAAATTATCACAAATCTGGTGACTTAAAACAACAGAAATTTATTCTCTCACAGTTCTGAGGCCCGAGTCTGAAATCTATTTCACTGAGTCAAAATCAAGGTGTCAGCAGAGCCATGCTCTGCTGGAAGCTCTAGGAGAGAATTTGTTCCTTGCCTCTTCCATCTTCTAGTGGCCACATCACCGCCATCTCTGCTTCTGTGGTCACATTACCACCTCCTCCTCCTCTCTCTGTGTGGAGTCTCCCTTTGCCTTCTTATAAGTACATTGTGATTGCATTTGAGATTCATCTGGAAAATCTAGGATAATCACCCATGTCAAGATTCTTCACGTAATCATATCTTCAAAAACATTTTTTTTCTTATAACATTTGCTGATTCCAGGGATTAGAACTTTATATCTTCAGGTAGCCATTATTCAGTACATCTTTGTAGAATTAATGAGAGAAAACATTACTTTTTTTCTGGACTTGAGTGTTGAGTGTATAAGCCTACAGATAATTTGCCACCAAAAGAATATCTGCCTGAGAATGGGACTAGCAGAAGGAGAAAGAAGAGCAGAACCCAGAGAGAGATGGGGTCCTGACAATATTCTTTTAAGATTCAGCCATACCCTAAACTGGGGCAGCTTCTGGATTACACATTATTTAAGCCAGTCAATTCCCTTTTTCCTTAAGCCACATTTTTTTTCTTGTCTACAGAAAGACTCATATAAATATAGTCTTAATTTTTAGAGTATATCTTCTGGAAAGGCATGTCACATTAAGCCCCTTTCATAGCCTTAAGGGTTTGGACATTTTCTGTTTAAAGCCAATACTTTGGAATATCCATGTGTGCATTTTATGAACACTTACTTTGAGTCAAAGGTAAAATCAAGTTGTTCCTGAGAATTCCTGTAAAGTGTTTTTTTTTCTTTATCCGTTGTTCAGAGATGTTTCTTATCCTCTCTTTTCATGCTGTTTTTCTTTTCTCATCACCTAATTCTCACTCCACTTCTTTTTCTTTCTCACTTCAAAGGTCTCCTAAATGAAATGTGCCAAAGCAATTGAAATGTGGCACCTTAGCGAATTACTGTCAGACACCGTAACTTTGGACCAGCTAGAATCTTGCTGTGAGAGGAGACAGTGCATGTTAGTGGAAGTTTGGGGGAAAAAAATCATAAGAAATTTTATATTGGTAAAGTTCTTTCTACGAAGAAAACATTTTTAAACAGTTGTTAAGTTGTAAAATGGGCAATGTATCTATTGACAATTAAAAATTTTATATAAAATATTCTGAGCATATAAAGTAAAATATATGTTGCAGATTTTAGGCAATATAAAACAATGTAGCTTTCAAATTTTAATTTTAAGAAGGCAGCTTTTTAAGTTTCTTATGGTGTTTCTATTAACAAGATGGGGAAAGCTGGGCTGAACAGCTAGACCTGTTATGAGGTGAAAACTAGATTGAAGCGGGTGATGGCCAATGTTTATCCATAGGGAGGTCCTTAGGAGATCTGCCGAAGGCTCTCTTTCATTTGATGGGTTTATTAATAACTCCAATCAGGCCAGTAATGGCATGTTTATCAAATTCAAGCATGACATGAGCTAGGAGAGAGAGAGATTAATATATTGAATGACAGAATCCAAAATGAACCTGACAAGCTAGATCTTGAACTAAATCTAAGGAGACCACATTAAAGTGGCCTTTGTATTAGGTTAATATTCAACTTCACAAACCTAAGATGGGGGAACTGTGTCTTAATAGCACTTTTGAAAAAAAAATACATTTTTAGTTAATTGCTAGATACCATTAGCTAAAAATTTGGAAAAGTTGCCAGAGTTAACTGAATCTTGGTTCTTTGGCAGACCAACAGAATCCAGAACTGGGGGGATGATAATGATTCTCAGTTCTGTAGCAATCGTTGTTTTCAGTGAGAAGCAGACAAGCTGAGTTTGGTCCAACGTACAATAATCAGGTGATGAATGGCAGGAAGCTATGCCATCTGAGGAAGGACTGAAAGAACAAGGATGCTTAGTTAGAAAAATTATAATTCCTGAATTATAAGATGTTTTCAAAAATTTAAGTCATACAGAATCCCGGGCCATATTGTCAGAAATTTAGATTCAGTCTTTAGACAGACTTCAAGAATCTAACTTTTTACGAACCTCCCCAGGTGATGATCAGACAGGTTAATTTTTAAAACTAAGATTACATGTCTTCTAGAGCAGCTTCTAACTCATTTTATGCTCCTAAGAATTTTAGCTTTCCAAATTACACATTTAAAAATATTTCTTAAAATTGATTTATCCTCAAATATATATTATATGTTTATTTTGTGACAAACACTGAGTTAGATATTACAAGGTAGTGCTATTGCTTCTGAAAGCTGCCTCCTTCCTCAGCCCCCCAGCTCCCAATCACTTGGGGAGCTTCAGAAAACACCATACAGCCTCAGAAACTGTTAATGCAAGGTAAAGCCTGGGAATCAGACATTTCTAGGAAGTCTCAATGATACATTTAATAAGACATGCAATGAAATATTTCATTTGCTAAAAAAAAATATGTTTTATAAAGGGAAGAAATGATGCAGGTAGAAACAAATTCCAGATGTAGTGGGTGTCTACTGACCTCCCACATATCTGCATGTAACACAGAAGACTCCATCATTTGTTCTCCTTAATCAGTCCTACGGATTTCACGTGTCACTTCCGTTACTGCTCATGCCAGCTATGTATTTTACTATGCACTCCGCTAGAGAAGAGATCACTGAAAATTGTAGGATTCTGTGTTTGAAAAGCAAAGTCACATTTAATGTTCCAGATTTTTGTGAAGCTCTCCTGGCAGCCTTATTAATTTGCTCTTATTTTGGTAATCGCTATTCTTTCGTCTGCTTTTTTAAAATTTTATTTTTAAATGGGAATGGAACCTAAATTAGTATTACACATTTTAAGGCATACATTTGCATCCATCATAAACTTTGGCCAAATAATTTTAACAGTTGTTATAAAATCAGTTATTTAATAATAATTTTTACTACTATGTTGAATGCAGCATGAGACAAGGTTAATAACCTCATGTCCACAACAAATTTTGAGCTATTATTTGTACATCCCACATGCCTTTGACAACTCCATGGACTAGTCAAATTCCCACTGATTGCATTATTTGACCCTTGCTAGAAACTGGCTCATCATGTGCACACAGTAGTTTTTTTCATGAATACATCTGGTTTTCCAATCTCA
This sequence comes from Hipposideros armiger, assembly GCF_001890085.2. NCBI lineage: Eukaryota > Metazoa > Chordata > Mammalia > Chiroptera > Hipposideridae > Hipposideros > Hipposideros armiger. The sequence continues at coordinate 111,098 of NW_017732386.1, read as the reverse complement.
ATTTTTTTTTTGCTTTCTTGGCTTTACGTCATTATAAAAACTACTGTTATTTTCATTAGAATAATTTTCCATAATCATATATGTGCCCCTTCATAGGACATCTGCAATTCAGTCTGAAGCACAAAGAGGAAAATGTATATAAATAGAACATACATTTAACATTTGTATTTGTAGTGGTAAACATAAGAGAAGATTTCAAGACGGTAAAAAAAAAAACATATTTTAGACGTATGCCAAGATAGTTAAATAAGAAAATTCAAATTGGGCTATTTGAGAGAAAATGTGAAATAAAAAAAGTATGAAAGTATGAGATTAACCTGATCTCTCTTTTTGGCAACTTGTTTTTTAAAATTATGTTCATTTTTCTTAAAAGTATGAATACAGTTTTAACTGAGTTATCTAAATTTAAGATAACTTTGATTATTTGAATTTAGGAAACTCTAAAACTATTAAACCCAATTAAGTTGAAATACTCAACTTATCTAATTTATGTTTGTATATTCCACAATAGCCAGTGCAGTGTTTGGCATGTGGAAACAGAGTACAATATGTGAATGAATAAATAAAAGGATTCGTCAAGAAATTATTGTCTTCATTACCTTGAATCATTGATTTAGCTGATATTAATCCTTGACCAATAAAATGCTTTTCTATTTTTGAAAATTTGCAATGTCTCTAAATAATAGGCGGAAATAAATGAAGACCAACCAAATGAGAACAAGCAAAGGGTATTTATTAAGAGCTTGCTGTATGTAGCAAGGGAGTCAGCCACTATCACTTGTATTTGGCTACAACTCAAAGGCAGGCAGAGGAAAGCTTTATGGTGGTTAAAAAGGAAGGTTTCAAGTGTGCCCTGCTTGGAGGATGGTGGCACGGGGAAGCTGTAAGCAGGCTTACTAGAAGAAGAGCATCTTATGTGACTAGTTAGGGGTGAATATTTGGCCTTCAATAGTTGGTCCTAAGTTGGAAGCAAGGATAAAGATTAGGGAAGCTATCAGTTATTCATCAAGTCTGGCCATTTTGGGGTCGATTAGTACAAAGTAGCTATGGTCTGATTTCCTACAACTGTGATTTATAGCAGGTTGGCTTTCTGGGCTGGCTACTATAGAAAATGGGTTGGTTTCTTGGGCTGGTTGTGGGTCAGAGTTCTGTTTCTTTACTTGATCTGGCCATTGTCCATTTGTGAATTCAGTATCTCAAGGGCTTACAAATGGGGCAAGTTGTATAAGCCAATGAACAAAGAAAAAATTAAGTATGAAAATTATTTTGTCCCTTGTGTCAAAAATATAATTTGTCAGTTTGGTTGACTTTTTGAGAAACTTAGTTTACAGTTATATAAAAGTTATATATGCACAAAATCTGTCATTATGAGCACATTATGGCAACCCAAACACACACACACACACACACACACACACACACACACACACACACACACACTTCATATTCTTACGGGCAATCACTGTCTAATCTGTTGGCAATTTCTGTTGATATTTACCCTCACATATCTAAATATTATGATCATATATGGCTAATTTAAGACTTTGTTATTGACTCCCCACCTTGGAAGGTGAAGATTCTGTTCTCTTTTACCATCACCTTTCACCACTACCGCTCCTCAACCCCATACAGCACAAGTACTACACTTCTGTGCTTCCATCCTCTTAATAGTTTTATCATAATTTTGGTAAAATTAATACTTATTGTTAACATTATAAGACCCAAGTGATGCTCAGAGCTGAGACATATTGCATTCTATGATCACATTTCCTTTCCTTCACAACTTTTTTGGAGTTTTTTTTTGTTTTTGCTGGCTTAATTTTCTAATCATCTAATTTCTATTACCAATTCATTCAAAACTCTACCTATAAATAACTAAATTCTCCTCTCAGTGTGTTTAAATATATGAAGTATTCTATTAATTTCATCTTCTTGAAGACATCACATGGGCCTTCTGATTCACTCCAGTCTTCTCTGGGTCTCCTGCAAAGCTTCAACCTGAGATCTTCCTCTGCTATAATTATAAAAATTGAATCTCTTGTATCCCAGATTCTATGCCTTTTTAATTCTTGATTTGCTCTCTCATTTGGGTGGAGCATATCTCTCAGTAGTTTCCTTAGGAGTTAAATTTTCTGAAACTTTGCATATTTGAACATGTTTTTATTTCACCTTCACACTTTATTATAGAATGGCTGAAAAGACAGTTCCAGGTAGGAAATTGTTCTGTTTTGTTTGTTTGTTTGTTTTTGGGGTTTTTTTTAGAATGTTGAAATCTTTGCTCTATTGTTGTCCAGCCTTCTGGGTGCTGTTGTGAAGCCTAATGTCATTCTGCTTCACAATCTATTTTCTGAAAACATTTTTTCCTCTCTGGGAGCTTGAGTCATCTTTTGTTTGTCCCACTGTTCTGAAATTTCACAATGATGTGTCATGGTCTGGGTCTGTTTCCATCTATTATGTTGAATACTCAAAGGGGCCTTTGAAAAGGGAGATCCATGTCCTTCATTTCTGGGAAATTTTCTTGGTTTATTTCCTGATTATTTCTTTCCCACTGTTTACTCTTTTCTTTCCCATTGGAACTTCATTTTCTGGATTATAAATGTTCTTGGCCTACTCTGATTTTGTCATCATTTCCCCCTTACATTTCATTTTTTGTGTCTTTTTGTATTACTTTAACAAAAATTAAATTCATTCTATTTTAATGAATAAATTCATCAACTTTAATTTCCATGTTTTCTAATGAATCTTTAATTTCTACTATTATACTTTTAATCTCTAAGAATTTACTTTTGTTCTCTGAATATTCCTTTTCTACAGCACCCTGTTCTTAATTTAAAGAGCCTCTATCTCATGGCTATAAGAATGTTATTATTAGATTTTTTGGAAGTTTTTATGTCTCTGGCCAATATCTGGTGAAGGTTTTTTTGGTTTATTATTTATGTGTTTTATATTAAAGATTTTTCTCTGCTTTCTGGTGGTTGCTGGTACTCTACTCATATTTAAAATTGGGGTATTATTGATAGAGAGAGAGAGATTTCTGGTCAAGATGGCATAGTAGGTAAATGTTGTGCTTGTGTCTTCTCATGACCACATCAAAATTACAACCAAACTACAGAACAACCATCATCAACCATGGTCTGAAGTCTAGCTGAACTGAAGACTTACAACTAAGGACATAAAGAAGAAGCCACCTCAAGACTAGAAGGAGGAGCAGAGAGGTGGAACAGGCTGGCCCCACAGCTGTATGTGACCACTAGAAAAAGGGAGAGATATCTTGACTGCAAAGATTCTCCCAAAGGAGCGAGGAGTCTCAGCCCCACACCAGGCTCCCCAGCCCAGGGTTCCAGTACTGGGAGAGAGGTCTCTGTAACTTTTGGTGTTAAACCTACTACACAAGGTCACTCTACTAAGACCAGGAGGCATAGCAGCCATAGCTAATACTTAGAAACAAATACATGGAGGCAGCCAAAATGGGGAGACAAAGAAACATGTCCCAAATAAAAGAACAGAGAAAAACTCCAGAAAAAGAACTAAACAAAATGGAGACAAGCAATCTATCAGATGCGGAGTCCAAAACACTGGTTATGAGGATGCTCAGTGATCTCAGGGATAACTTCAATAAAGAGATAGGAAACATAAAAATAGAGGTAGAAAACATAAAAAAAAACCCACCTCAGAAATGAAGAATCTAATAACTGAAGTGAAGAATATATTCGAGGGATCAATAGATTACATGAAGAAGAGGATGAAATCAGTGATTTAGAAGATAAGATAGCGTAAAACACACAATCAGAGCAGCAAAAAGAAAATAGAATACAAAAAATGAGGATAGTTTAAGGGGCGTCTGAGACAACGTCAAGCATACCAACATTCTCATCATAGGGTAGCAGAAGGAGAAGAGACAGTGCAATAAATTAAAAAAAAAACCTATTTGAAGAAATAATAATGGAAAACTTCCCTAACCTGGCAAAGAAAATAGACATCGAAACCAGGAAGCATAGAGAGGCCCAAACAATGTGAACCCAAAGAGACCCACACCAAGACTCATCATAATTAAAATGCCAAAGGTTAGGACCGGCCGAGTGGCGCATTGGTTAAGAGCTGGCTTGGGACGCCAGAGGGCCCCGGTTCGGATCCCACATATGAGGGCCAGTGACACTGCCCTCCACAG
>NW_017732386.1:88020-106800 GCF_001890085.2 Hipposideros armiger | reverse complement strand
TGCAATGATGGTGCCAACTTGGGCCAGTGAAGCAATGTCCTCCACAACTAGACTGAAGAACAAAAGGACAGCAACTTGTCTGTTCCCTTTCCCCCGATTCCCCAGCGCTGTTCCCATCCCCCAATTCCCCAATAAAAATCTTAAAAAAAATAAAAATAAATAAAAATAAATAAAATGCCAAAGGTTAAAAACAAAGAAAGAACCTTATAAGTAGCAAGGGAAAAGCAGCTAGTTAGCTATGAGGAAGCTCCCATAAAACTATCAGCTGATTTCTCAACAGAAACTTTGCAGTCCAGAAAGGATTGTCAGGAGATCTTCAAAGTGATGAGAAGGAAGGACCTACAACCAAAATTACTCTATCCAGCAAAGCTATCATTTAGAATTGAAGAACAGATAAAGTACTTCCTGACAAGAAAAAGCTAAAGGAGTTCATCAATACCAGAATTACAAGGAATCTTAGAGAAACTTCTTTCAGATGAAAAAAAAGTTCAAAAATATGAAAAATAAAATGTCAATAACTACATACCTGTCAAGAATTACTTTCACTGTAAATGGATGAAATGCTCCAATCAAAAGATAGGGTGGCTGAATGTATAAGTGCTGCCTACAGATGCTGCCTGCAAGAGACTCACTTCAGATCGAAAGACAAACAGACTGAATGTAAAGGGATGGAAAAAGATGTTTCATGAAAATGGAAACAAACAAACAAAAAGCTGGGGTAGCAATATTTATGCCAGACAAAATAGACTTTAAAACAAGGGCTATAGCAAGAAACAAAGAAGGAACCAGTAATCCCACTTTTGGGTATTTATCCAAAGAAGCCCAAAATGTTGTTTTGAGGGGACATGTGTATCCATGTTTATTGAAGCATTGTTTACAATAGTCAAGATGTGGAGGCTGCCTGGGTGTCCATCGATGGATGAATGGCTAAAGAGGAGGTGTTACATACATATGACGGAATATTGGCTGGCCATGGAAGGAAATGGATTCTTGTCATCTGTGGAGGCATGGATGGACCTGGAGGATAATGTGCTGAGTGGAGTAAGACAGACAGAAAGACAGAAACAATGTGATTTCCCTTATATGTGGAACCTAAAGAACAAAATAAACAAGCAAAACAGAAACAAACTTATAGGTACAGAAAACATTCTGATGGTTGACAGATGGGAGAGGAATTGGGGATGGGTGAAAAAGAAATGAGTTAAAACATATGAATTGTTTGTTACACAGTAGTTATGGCGATGTAGTGTATAGCATAAGGAATATAGTCAATCATATTGTAATAACTACCGTGTTTCACCGAAAATAAGACCTAACTGTAAAATAAGCCCTAGCATGATTTTCAGGGAGCTTGCAATATAAGACTTACCCCAAAATAAGCCCCAGTTAAGATCGTCAGCCAGACATGACTGTATTTGAATAAATGTAGATTTTTGTACATGAATAAATGAATAAAATGTGTCTTTTGGAGCAAAAATTAATATAAGACCTGATCTTATTTTTGGGGAAACATGCTATGTATGGTTTCATACGGGTAATAGATTTATTGTGGTAATAGATGGGACGAGGGTTGGGAGAAGGGTGAAAAGGGTGAAGGCTTTAAGAAATACAAGTTGGTAGTTACAAAATAGTCATGGGATGTAAAGTAAAGCATAGGGAAATATAGTCATTAATATGGTAATAACTATTATACGTACTTGCATAGTGCCAGGCATTAGACTAGTCATGGGGATCGCTTCTTAAATTATATAAATGTCTAACCACTATGCTGTATACCTAAAATTAATATAAAATAATATTGAATGTCAACTGTAATTGAAAATTTTAAAAAGGTGGGGAAAGGTGAAGGAAAATAAGAGGTTCAAATTTCCAGGTATAAAACAAATAAATCATAGGGATGTAATGTCTATAAAGCATAGGGAATATAGTCAATAATATTGTGATAGTGTGGTACAGTGTCAGATGGTTGCTGGACTTTTGGTAGTCACTTCTTTAGGTATATAAATGTTGAATAACTACGGTGTACACCCGAAACTAAGACAAAATTGTATGTCAGCTGTATTTTAATAAAAATCTTTAAAAAATAAAATCAGGGGCCGGCCGAGTGGCGCGATGGTTAAGAACTGGCTTGGGATGCCAGAGGACCCTGGTTCGGATCCCACATATGAGGGCCAGTGACACTGCCCTCCACAGCTAAGATGCTGAACAACAGTTCAACCTGGAGTTGGGCTGCCGAGAGTTGCCAGCAACGGCGTAGGCTCCAGCCCCTGTGGCAGTGGGTTGCCATGGGCTACCGTGTGTAGCCAGCAGCCAGCGTGAGTGGCCAGCAGCTGCAGCGAGCGGCCGTCCAGAAGCCGGCGACTGATGTGCCTCACCCGGGAAGAGCGCAATGATGGTGCCAACTTGACCTGAAGCAACGTCCTCCACAACTAGACTGAAGAACAAAACGGACAGCAACTTGTCTGTTCCCCTTCCCCCAATTCCCCAGCACTGTTCCCATCCCCCCAATTCCCCAATAAAAAAATCTTAAAATAAAAAATAAATAAATAAAATCAGGGCATTAATTCATGGTTGTAAATTATACCTAAGTAGAACTCTAAACAGATGAAAGAAAAAAAGTGGGGGAGGAGCATTATGAAGCTCATGGGCAGTTCCAAGCATGTGGATGAAGCATGTGAACTTTAGTTAGCCACTGGATGGTTTCACTGGGGGGAACTGCAATGTCAGAATCTGTGATTCGTCTCTTGGGCTGCTTAAATTCCTTAGAGAAGAATCTTCCCATCTTCTATCTGGAGGGAAAAGCCTGGCTGTCAGTGTTCTAGAAGCTGAGTGGAAAAAGGGTTGAGGTGTTTCAAAATTCATTATTTACACTCACTTAAGCTCCATCTTCAACACGGTATTCCCCTCCTTAGTTGTGCCTGATGTGCCCAAGCAGTGCAGACACTACTTGTCATGACTTTGCCAGAGCATTAACCTCTATCTTCAACCAAAGCAGATGAGAGGTAGTCACCTTGGCTAAGTAGAGAAAGCATGATTTGGCCAGGGTCTTTTAACTACATTTAAACATTCTTTTAACCAATCCTTCTGTTTGCAGTCCACTTAAACCTTCATTTCGTGAAGCTTTGGGGCTTCAGTTGTGCAGACTGGGCGCTTCTTGGGTTTCTCAAATGCTGGCTTAGGGTTCGTTTTCCTTGTTCTGCTAGGTAAGTTGCCCCTGTTCTTTCTGATTTTCCACTTTCAAAAATTAGTTGCTGTTGCATCCTCTCACATTTATTATCTTTGTAGCTTAGCTCATCCCCCCCCCCCTTATCCCTTTATTATCATTATGTTGGGCTTTCCGGAGGAGACAAAGGCAAAGTGTGGGTTTGATATACCATCTTTAATCTGAAGCACTGATAAATTTGTTGGGCCTTTCTGCTGTCAATGTCTTTTCCTGTAAACAGGATGAAATATAGGCTCATGATACTATTTAAAAGATATAATAATTTCCATTTGTAATATCACTTTACAAAGTATTTCACACAGAGCTCATTTCATCCTCCTGATACTTTTATAAGTCAGTTAGGTCAGGTATTGTTAGTCCTTTGAAGTGGAAACTGAGGATCACAGAAGTTCATGTGCCCAGAGATCACTCTATCAGCAAGGGGTAGAATTGGAACTGAAGTGCTTTTGTGCCCATGTGGCCTAATGGATCTGTTTGAACCAACAGAAGACGAGGAGAGCAAGAGCACACTGGAGTTGATTCTGGAAGTTTATTGAATGTCTACATAATTTGACAAAAATGAGAGTATTAAGCAGGAATAAAAGATCTCAGTTTCTATCAAGCAAACAGTTAAAAAAAGTCCCAGTAAATCCGTGGTTAGGGAAACAGAATGAAACCTAGACTTTATTCAAGATTTCAGGACATCAAATTAGATTCCCTGGTAAGGATGCATATGACACAAGCCATTATCTAAGCACAAAGCCCTATTTCTTAAGGTTAAATACTGATTTTCTTATCTCGGATGTTCTCGGGAATCTTATTACCTTCATGGCCATTCTTCTATATTAATGTAGCATGGAAACACAGAAGTAAGGAGACAGTATCTGTCATTACCACCTACTAGTATCTCTCTTTTCTGATGAGCTATAAGGCCCATTCTGAAGAAAAATACAGGTAACCTTGGGACTTACAATTTTTTGTTTCTTCTTAATTCTGTCATTTTAATCTTTAGCCGTATATCTAATCAAATAATAAATACCCATGCAGTACCTTGGAAGGAGGCCCATAAGGAGAGGAAAAGAAGAAAAAGGCAATCTCTGCCTTGAAGAAGTCATCATCTTTTGAGGGAACAAAACTTCACATTGTAACTATAATTTAGTGAGGTCAAAATCTCAAATCTCATCAAAATAGGGGACATTCACATCCTGTCAAAATATATCATTCAAAATCATTCATTCATTCAACAACACCTAGCTATTTTCCTGTGTAGCTATTGAGAATTGTGGGTGACCTGGTTAAATTACTGCCATGTGAAATTTGGGATTTCTATGAGAAGTATGCCATCTTCTAAGACTATTCTCTGAAATTGAGCTAGTGACCCCAATATTCTTGGACACCTCTGCCTTGGTGTCTGGCCTCTTAGCTCTACTTTCATTTCCTTTTTTCTTCCAATGATCTACGGTGGCAGGAAGGGGATTGCTGTCCACCTCCTGTCCTCTTGATGTAAACTTCCACAGCATAACCTCCTTCTTCCTGATGTGATAGTACTTTGTCTTCTTAGTAGGGGACACAGTGTTGTATCTAAAGCAGAGAGAAAACCCTGCTTATTGGGAATACAAAAAACATCATCCCTCTCAATTTGCCAATTGCATTAAGCATTATGAAGGAGATAAACAGAGTGCTAAAAAAGAGGATAAGAGAAGAGACCTGTATTCTTCGGTGTGGTTAGAGAATTCTTTTCTGAGGAGGAGGTTAAACTGGAACCTAAAGGATAAGAAAAAACCAACCATGCAAAAGTACGGTTCCCAGGGAGAGAGAACCTTACATTTGTTCCAAAAAATTAGTATAAGTCATGTCCTTTAGGTTGGTAATTAGAAGAGACAAGCAGGTAGGATATGAGCTAGACCTTTTAGTTGGTAATCGAGGTCGATTCACTGACTCCATTTCCAACCACGTGCTCCCCCACCTTTCTCCACTAGAGAGGCTGGAAAAGGTAGGACTAAATTTCCCAACCATCATGCAAAGCAAGGCCTGGCAATTATGACACCATTTTTGCTGATGTGGGAGAAAATCCTTTAGGGGGCCTTCCATTCCCAAATAAAAGCCAAAAGCCCACAAGAAGTCATTTTGTCCCTTGTCTTGCCTTTCTCTTTCTGCTTGGAATGCAGAAGGCTGAAAATGAGCAGTAAGACGGGAGGAACCTGGGTCCTCTGTGGCATGGTGATGCGGCTGCAACACCAGGGCTGCCTACCTCCATGTGAGAAACTATATGATGGTAACTTTTTTTTTTTTAGCACTTTCTAAACAGTGTATTCAAATTTATAGTTAACCCTCATAAAATCATAAAATAGTTAGTTTCATAACTTAGTTAGATAACCTTTGTCATCCCAATTTTTAGATGAAGATGTTGACACATGGAGAGGTTGAATAATTTACTCTAGTTAGTTAGTGAAGAAGCTCAACTTTGAAACAGGCAATGTGCTACTCGAGCCTATGCCCTTAATCATTGTTCTATATGCCAGCATTGGCTGGATTACCTGTTACTCGCAGATTATTGCAATCCTAACTAATCCATCTTTGAAGGATGGATAAAATTTAGTTGGGAGCTTTTAGATAATTGTATCAACAAAGATCCGTGCATTGTGTGGCCAGACGATGGCAAGTTAGACAAAATTTGATGAAGAATTTATGGCAGGAAAAGAGACAAAAATGAAAATAGAGTGATCAAAAAAGGGAGCTCTGGAAATTAGAATATTTGCCTACAAACCACAGCTCTACCAGTTACTACTAGCTGAATGACCGTGGCCTAATATATTGCCTTCTTTTTATAAGATCTAAGTCATTCTATCTTTAAGATTCAGTTTCCTCATTCAGTTTCCTCAAAGACATTGTACATGTCTTTTACAGTTTGAATGCCCTAGCAAAATGCTTTGCTTATAGTAAAACTTAGTAAATGTTAGCCCAAAAAACATACTGAGTTAAGTTGAATGTTTTCCTTAATGGCTTGTCTCATCTTGACAGTAAGGACTATTCAGAAATTTTCAATGTAAAATGCAACATTTGGAAACTTTAAAATATCAAAGATGAAGAGAAAGTAAAGATGCTCTTTTCTTTGATGTTACCAGTGAATTTTTTTTTTCATATTCTAGAGGAAACCCAGCTTTATTATACAGATCACAGGACCTAGGACACCATTGTTGCAATAATTAAATTGAAGGTAGGACTGACATTGTAAGCGTAACATTTCTTAATAATATTAGTCAAGAGAGTTTTAAGGAACCTACGTATTGACTTCAAAGTATTTGTTTCAAAGACAGTGAAATAAAAAGGAAGTAAGTATCCATGGAAACATGATACAATACCATGATTTCCACTCTGAGTTTTGGAAATTCTGACTAACCTCTAAACTATGTTCTGAGAAAAACAGTTATGTCCTACAAAAGCACAAGAACTAATATAAAGTGTTAGTTCAAAGCCTCTGGGGGGAAAAGAGGGTCACAAAGACAGTCACTCTTTCCTTTAATGAACCCCCATGTGGAAAGTAGCCGGTGCCTTTGATTTGACTGTGATTCAGACAGTGAAGTACCATTTCACACCTTCCATGAGTAAGCCAGCAGATCTTTAAAAGTTCCCAGCTCCAAAGAGATTGTAGTAAGCATTTTCTTCTAGGACTTCTTGGTGACTTAAACGAAAGAAGAAAGAAGCAGAGTGACTGTAAAGTGACTGCCAATGGGCTCTGATAAAATCTTCATCAATTGGTTTTTTCTCTTTCTTTTTTCAGATTCAATGAACCAGGCTGAAAACTGTCCAGATATGTCTGTGGGAGGGTGGTTACTGTATGTATAGTACTGCCACAGCTTTTGGTCATCCAGATGGAGCCCTGTTTCCAGACAGAAAAAAGCCTGCGTTTGGTACTCCTGTCCCAGAGGGGCAGGGCAGACAGGCTATTCTGGTCAGAGGAGTGCTTTTGCATAGGCAGTTGTTTCCTCTACTCTAGGATGCAGGAGAGGGAGTTTACAGCATGACCTGTTTCTCCAGAGGGCCCCGGGAGTAACGCAGCCCTGGTGTCCTGCCCACACAGGGCAGGCAGAGAAGTCACCCAGAAATCTGTGTCCTTACCCAAAGAGCATATGAAACAACCTGCTGAGGGGACAGACATTGTGGAAATCAAACTCTTGCTGGGGGACTCTCCAGCTGATCACAACATCCCATTATTACTGTTCCTGGGAACATAGATTTTGATATAGCTATAATAATTATATTTTCTAGTATATTGGGATCACCATGTAGGATCCACCTTGTTATTGACCCCACAACTAAGGAATTTTTTGAGAATATTAACCATCCTAACGATTTTATCTAAAATAGCAAAAAGGTAGACATTCCAATCAGAAGATTTTTATAAAAATATATAAAGAACTTTCATGGACACTGTCATTGAATCTTTTATAATGCAATGGTGTAGACAGTACAAAAATTATTATTCTCATTTTGCAGATGAACAAACAAGGGCCTGCCACGATAAACCATGTGGCTTTTACTGGATATAGTCTGGTGTTGGGTCTGGCAGCCAATACAACCTCAGTGTGTCCAGAAAAGAGTCTGATGAGAAAGGACAGGAACCTCTGCTGAAGGTCTTCCCATCTAAATAGTAACTGGGCCCAGATATTTCTATCTAATTGTTGCCACAGACTCATGGGGATGTCCAAGAGAGGACTCAATCCGGAGCAGCAGTGACCAGGTTCTTGCATCTGCACAAGAAAGAATTCAAGAGCAAGACAGATGCAGGAAAGCACAGGGAGTTTACTGAAATTAAAGTACACATTTGAGAGGGAAGTGTGGGTGAAATCAGAGATCTGAGCCTTTTGGAGAAAGTCCTGATTAGGGCTATTTATCCCTCCTTAGCGGGAATTGGTGATATTCCATTGACATGGTTCATTCATCTCTCCCTAGGCAGGGACCCTCCATTTCCCACTCTTTCTTCTTTATTTTGCTCCTCGGGAGCTGTCATGGTGCCAGGTGCATGATGGGAGTCACAGTAACTGCAATGTAAATAAGATTATGACATAATTAGCTAAAGATCAGGTTTGGACTGCACTGTATTTCTGAAGCTGATATTGAATAATATTGTATGTCAACTATAATTATATATACATATAGTCATAGAACGTGGAGTAGAGTGTGAGAAGGGAGTCAATGGAATTGTAATAGATAAGTATGATATCGGGGGTGGGAGGGCAGTAGATGGGGGAGAGGGGTTGTTTCTGTGTGAAGGGTGAAAAGGATAACTATTGCATTGTTCTGTACACCTGAAACTAACAATAAAAAAAAATAAAGATCAGGTTCGGATCATAGGGATTAGCCTTGCTGGATGAAACTCATTATTTTCTCCAGCTGCAGGTACTGGATTTAGTCACTTGTTACTTGTGTAACCAGTAAGGCACTTCACCTTGTATCCTAGAGGGGGAGGTCAATTCTCTAGGCTACTTATCCTGCCTCACCATCTCCACCTATATAGAACTCCAGCATACAACTTTTTGCATAGTAGACTCTTTGTAGTATTTGATTTTAAAATCAGTGGTTAATAACAACTTATATATCATTATACATAATTATATATATATAATGATATATGAGAAACTGTTCAAAACTAAACACTTTGCATTATCTCATTTAATCTTCACAATAACCTGTGAGGTGGGTACAATTATTGCATTCATTTTACATAGGGAAACTGAAGCACAGAGAGGATCAGTGACTTACCCAATGTCACACAGATTAACAGTGTGAGGGTTAAGATTTTTAAAAAGAATATGCAAATGTATTACCCTGGTATCAGCATTTCAGGAATTGAATTTATATTCTGAGGGTAACATAAGCAAAGAACTAACACCTATTACCTCTCCCCCTTTAATTAGGCCATGAGAAGGAATTCCTGGGGTATCTAAAAATTCATCCTAGAGATTTAAACCTTTAACAAAGGTGACTTTGAGCTATGCTGGGATGAGCTTTGTCTTCTGTAAGTAACACATTCTGACTTTAGGTAAGATGAACAACTACAAAAAAGGGTATCTGCCTCCATTCTTTCTTCTATTCAGGTGAGAACAGGGCTTCACTGGTGAAAGTTAAAATGACCTGTTTTTTTCCTGGCCCTGGTGAAAAACTAATGATGTGTTTTTCATTTTCATCCAGTTCTTCCTGGTTTCATGTTTATACATTCAAAAGGTGAGTAAAGCTGTGAAGTACTGGGTGCAAAGCTCTATTTGCTCCTCTCATGTCTGAATCTAAGTTCAGTGGACTCCAATGGAGAGTGTGTGTGCAGAGCAGGGGTCAGCATACCACTGTGTCCAAGTTCCCCAGTGCTGCCCATGGCTCACACACTTCTCTGAGGTCAAAAACAAAAACAAACAAACAAAAAACACCAGGGTGGGTGGAGATTGTGATGCACTGCTCCTTAAAGTCTTGCTTAATCAGAGATCAATGTAATAATCAGGTTTGCTCAGTGCCTCCAAATTCACACAGAGCTCATATGTAATACCATTTTTATAAACCAGGAAATGGAAATTAACTTACAGAGTTGAGACTCAGTCAAGTTGAACTCCAAATTTTGAGCTAGGTCTGTCTCTGACTCTCTCTCTTTTTCCTTTCTTCCCTCCCTTCCTCTTCACTCACTTCCTGCCTTTCTTTTTAAGGACATGCTATCATTGATCACCTAAAGAGACTACATCATTGTGGAAACCTATACAAAGGTGCTTATTTACATTGTCCATTTATTATCTCAAAATACACTTTTCATTATCTCAATGTGCCTCTAAAAATGGGAAGTAATTGTAGCAAGGCCTAGAGAAGAAAATATGAGCAACAAAAACAATGACAATCTTTTCCTTTTCTGCTGGATCAGGACAGCCTCAATTAAGCAGCATTGAGAGGTGTTTAAATGGCCCTTTTGTCTATATTTTTGGCAGGTGTGGTGATACTTTGGCTAAATTAGGAACTTTCTGTATGTGGATAGCCTCCAAATTCAACATAATATTTCAGATCAGTAGGAATGGGTTATGGTGGGATCAGTTTTCTTTTTTTTTTTAATTTCCATTTTGACTTTTAACAGAATTTGGACAAGTTTCACAAACAGAGTTACTGCTGCCAAAGATACCATCACTGAATAAGGACAGTCGACAGTTCTGCCCACAGATTCAGCAGTGTGTTCCTGCCCTGGGCCTGGGCTTTACAGGGACCTGAGTAGCACACACATATAAAATTATATTTTTAAGGGACACATGGTCACCTCTGTCATGAGAGATTTGGTGCTCAGTGCTGAGAGCACATAAAACAAACCATAGATATCCACTCTTAAGACTAACTCTGTTCAGGCCCCAGAAAAACATTTCACCACAACTTTTGTCTTTGAAACAGCACAGTGAGATTTTTAGGGTGTGCTGCTGCTGATATGGTGCATGGACACTCCTAAGGTGTATGGATGATACAATGGCAGAGGCACTTAGCTAAAAAAAAAAAGAAAAGTTAGCAAGAATATTAATTAAACAGTCTTAAATAATGAGCAGTGTTTCCTAGTAGTGCCAACCATCAACTTTCTTGCTTCTCTTTGTGTCGCAATCCATGGTTCTACTGGAAGTCACACATTAATATAGTATTTGCATGTACTGTGTTTCCCCCCAAATAAGACCTAACCAGAAAATAAGACATAGCATGATTTTCAGGGTGCTCGTAATATAAGCCCTACCCCAAAATAAGCCCCAGTTAAGATTGTCAGCCAGACATGACTGTATTTTAACATATGTAGATTTTTGTACATGAATAAATGAATAAAATGCATCTTTTGGAACAAACATTAATATAAGACCCAGTCTTATTTTTGGGGACACATGGTAGCTGAACATGGTGATTGAGGAATATTTTGCAAAATTAAATAATTAATGTTACTGTTAAAATAACAGGTATGTTGTTTTAACACATGTGAAACATGATATTGATTCTTTATACTGACTTCTTTATACAACTAGGTTAACTTTGAATGCTAGATTTGCTAATAGGTTTCTATTTTATTAAAAATTAAGGCAAAATTAAATTTTCATTTTCAAATAATAAAAATGTTAAGCTTTTTATAGTTTTATTTAAATGTTGGTATTCATAATCATAATTTGTAGTTGACATTTTAATTCTAATAGATAACTTTGAACAATTGGAAGAAAATAACTCAGCCAATATAGGAAAGTAATTTTAATTTTCTAATTTTAAAAATTTAATTTACATTTTTTATGAATATATATACTCAAATTTTATATAATTTGAATACATAAATCCTTTATCAGTGTTGTTCAATTGAACTTCCTATAATGATGGGAATGTTCTATATCTGTGTCATCAAATATAGTGGGCACCAGCCACATGTGGCTACTGAACACTTGCAATATAGCTGGCACCACTGTGGAACAAAACTGAAGTGTGGCTAGGTGTGCCATACAGAATAGCATAAGTTAAGGTCACTGCTATCACTGGAACATAAATTATGTGACAATCTTCATTATAACAACATATCAGTGATTTTAGTAAAATAAAGGGAAAAACCAATGTTATGGAATACATAATAATGTATGAATTATGTATGTCTTTATTTTATTACTTGTCTATACAGCCAGACTACCAACAGAAAATCTAGATACTCATAATACTATATTCAGTTGCCTTTGATATTTTACTGACTTTTGTCATATAAAAACTATAGGTTTTCTTATCTTTTAATATTGTTATATTTGTCAAGGTAGGAAGATATAATATATAATATCTTGCTAAATTGATTAATAACTTTGTAATATTTAGACATATGACGGGTCTCCATTTGTACTCTTACCCCAAGCCCACCAATGTTAGGCGCTGGTCTGACAGCACCCCAACTCTGACCAGTCATACTGTTAATGTCACTATTGTCTCTAGAGAGCCAGGAGTGTCACACGGTTGGACTAAAATAAAAAAATCTCCCTTGTTGCCAAAAAAGTTAAAGCAAATGTCCGACTGGGAGGAGTCCAACAACGTGCCTTCCTTAGAGGAAGTCCAATTCATTACTTTTCAATAGAGGCCTTCTATTTGGGCTCAACACTGCCTTGGCTGGTTACCTATAAGAGAGAGCAAAGAAACAGTAGTTGTCATAAATTGCAAGGGAAGAAGCCGCTGGCAAAATCCCCATCACTGTTTACAATGTGGATTACAGATTAATAAGGGTAGAGTCAGCTTAACATTGTAGTGTTAGAGAACAGAGATAATCAAAATTCATTAACCCTCCCACTAAGCTTTAAGCAACAGAAGGAAGGGACAAGGTACCTTCTGGTTACCAGAGTCGCAGCAGTATGAGTCCCTGCAGTGCTTTCTCTCCACTGGTGCTTGACCCTGTAAGTGCAGCCGCTTCCCACCCCCACCACCAAACCACCTTACACATTTCTGTTCCTCTGGGTGCTCCAGCTCTAAGACTGTTCCACGCTTTCTCTCTGAGGTCACCCAAAGATTAAGTCCTAGTTGCTCACAGTGGTAACCTGCTCATTAATACACCCTATGTTGACTCCTCCGCCCTCGATCTCACTTTCCCATTCTTGTTGTACTTCTTCCTGGCATTACTTCCCTAATAAAACCCATTTGCCCTTAAATTCTTACCTCCAGGTTTGTATCTGGGGAGCACAGCCTAAGACAACCTCCAGCACACAGCACAGTGCCTGGGATACAGTATGGCATTAATAGATACTGGCTGAAAGGATTAACATACTTTGCAAATGAAATCTTACCCTAATATTAACTTCTTCACTAAATGTAAATAAGTTACTGAGAAGTAAAGTGACTTCTACCTCCTTATCTGGATCTCCCTGGATCTACTAGGATAAAAGCTCCAACAGAAAGCATATTACCACTCTAAGAAAGCAAATTTGGCTCCATCGTAATGCACACACCACCTCAACAAAATGGAAAGCCCAGGTTGCAGATTGGACCATCCTCACTTGCGGATCCTTTTGAGGCATGTGAGTCCCCTTCCTCTATATTTCAAATGTTCATTTTGTAATTAAAGATAAGGCTCAACAAGTACATATTTGGGAGAAGTAGCAGGATGATATAAGGTCATATTAAGAAGTAAATGATTAACATAGAGTCTTTCAAAGAGCACTTATAAGGATCCAGTAAGTGGAATTCCTAAAGAAAGAGGAGCTGTTGGTTGAGGCACCAGAGCCAAAAGTGGTCTAGTCCCTAAATGTGCCCTCAGGGAGGTGACAGCTGTAACATATCCTTGCCTGTTGGTTCTGGGGTCCAGACCGCTGGAAACAGGGTCAAAGCGAGGGTGGGACTGATGTACTTTTTGGGCCTCTATAATGAATACTAGGGGAAAGCAGCGAGGAAGAGCCCTAGGGGCACACCTGTATCACGAGTTTGCTTTTTTGCCCGTTTCATTCATTGCCTATGTTAGCACATGTGTTACAGCCCAGGCCTTCTGTTGAGTTCAGTTATCTAAGCCTGTCATCTACAGCTGTTTGGTCCTGGCTCATTATGCTTATGCAGAGAGAGACAGAAGGATTGCTGTTTTTTTGTTGTTGTTGTTGCATTTTATTTTTGTAATTTTACAAAGTGAACCGCTTTACTGAAACATTTGACGCTTTTTAAATTCACTTATTAAAAGTTATTCCATACCCAAAATGGTAAATTAAATATTTCAAGACATTATTTGATTCATTACCCACACCTTCTCCCCCTTTCCCAAACACTCTGTACCACTGACAGAAATCACAGGTTGTGTCCAAACCCTCGTTTCGGTGTGACCGCCGCCTTCCATGCACTGCCCACGGCTCGCTTTGATCCACCCGGGCCAGCGGAGGCACAATGGAGCAGCAGCAGAGCGCGTCCTGCTTCGCGGGTTCCGGGGCTCAGGGACAGGAGCGCGTCTACCCGCGGGGCCCGCTAGGCAAGCTGACGCGTTATGGGGTCGCGGCGCTCGCGGCTCCCGCTCCTTTCCCCGGAGCCCCGCAACTTTGCTCCGCCTGCGGCTTGAGGCAGCCCGGAGCCCTTCGGAGCCTCCCGATCTCCTGGCTTGCCTTGCGCGCTGAGCGTGGGCTCTGTGACTTTCGGGTACAGCTGGCCCTGCTCGGTGACACTGTCGTCCGGCACCAAATACGAAGGGAGCTGCCTCGTCGCGCCCGCGGGGCCGCAGGCCGCTTGTTCCGCGTACCGCTCTCACCAACTACTAGCGGCTCATGACCCGGGACAAACTTCTGGCTGAGGCGCAGCCCCTTGCACGGTCACCCTCCCGGAAGCCAGCCACAAAACAGAACAGGCGGCTGGGGCCAGGAGAAGGAGAGGGTGGAAAGCCGTAACGCCGCTCTTCTCCGTGCGGGTGACGAAGGATCCGCGGCGGCCACCCCCAGCCAAGCTCCCTCCGGGAGACGCCGCGGCCTTCGAGCGCCAGGGTGCGGGCCAGCGGGTACGGGCGCTCACGCCCTCTAGCGGGCCGCAGCGGCGCCAAGCGGCCGTGACGTGAGCTCTCCCTTCAGCCGGCCTGCGGGGCACCGCCAGTCAGTCTGGGAGCAAGAGCCCCGCGCGGAGCGGGCGCGGGCTCGGCCATTGGCGCGCCGCCGCCCGGGGGCTGGGCTTAGGGCTGCAGGCAGAGAGGCGGCGGGCCGGACGCGCGCGGCCACGGCCTCGGCCGGCGGCTCGGGTCCCGAGCAGAAGGAGAGCGGCGGCGGGTGCAGCCGCTGGAACGGAGGGCGGATTTTGGCTCAGCGGGCGAGCCCTCCGCTCCCTCTCGCAGCCGCACCAAACGCCGAGTCGGGTCAGAGCGAGGGAGGAGGACCCAGGACCCTTACTCCTGGCCCCGGTAGCCGCTGGAGTTCGGACTTCTGCAACTGTTGGCACTTTGGGGGACTGGTTTTGTTTTTGACTGGTTCCCCTTCTCTTCTCTCTACCTTGAACACAAACCTCCCGTCCGCCCTCCGCACTCGCGCATCCACCCACAGCCGCCGGGGAGCGGCCCGGAGCGCACTTAGGAACATGAGGAGACTTGGGACTTGCCTGGCGACTTTGGCCGGACTTTTGCTAACTGCAGCAGGGGAGACGTTTTCAGGTAAGCAGGGCCACTTCTGCCGTCGCCTGGGACGCCAGCAGCTCCTCGAGTGGGAGAGCCAGAGACTGGCGGTTCATCCCGGACGGGGTCCCTGCGCGCCGGGCACCGCGCCTGCGGGTTATAGCCGGCGCCGGGCGAGAGGCGGGTGGGTAGGGCGGGAACGTAGAACTCCCGCTGGCGCAGACTAGCCGCGAGCACTAGCCTGGGATCCAGGACCCCCCTCTTCGCCACCGCCCCTCCGCGGCCTGTGCTAGTGCTTGGGGCGGACGGCCACCACACCGAGTCCCTGGCCGGCTCCAGGAGGAACAGCAGAAAACTTTGGCTGAAGTTCGGAGCTGCAGCCGCCGGGTCACCGGGCGTGGGCGCTGCGCAGTCCTTAAAACCCAGAACAGCGACCGGGTCGGATCTCGGGTGCCCAGCTGCGCCCGCGGCGATCGCCCCGACCCGGCAGCAGCTCCAGCGGCGGCAGGGATCGCCCCGCACCCTGTCCTTCCTGCTGCCGCCTCTGGCTGGTCGCCGCCGGTGACCCGGGCTCGTCCCGGCGGTCTCAGGGCAGTTTAAGAAAGCCAGGGCGGGCGTTCCTCGTCCGTCCCAGCGGGAGGACCCTGCGGCCTCAGGGACTGGCCGGGACCCCAGGCCGCGCGTTGCCGCGCGTTGCCCGGCCCGGCGCCCGCGGGGCTTTACTTCCTTACCCTCGGCCTCCAGCGGAGCACCGCTGGCCAGTAGTACCAACTGTTAGCCTAGTCCCGCCGCTTGGGAGTTCCAGGTGGGCAGGAAATGGATTGGCAGTGTGTGTGTGTGTGTGTGTGTGTGTGTGTGTGTGTGTGTGTGTGTGTGTGTGTGTGTGTGCATACTCGCGCGCTCGGAGCATTCTAAATCGGGAGGAGCCCCTTGCGGAGAGGACCAGTGTGGATCTGAGTCCGGGGTCTGGCGAGCAGCAGAAACCCCACAAGGATGTTACAGGGATTATCTCCGTGTGGACATCCGTGCTCCAGATACTGCTGGAGACATGTGGATAGACAGCAAACGCTTTCACATTTGCACACTTTATTTCTCATGTGTATTAGTTTCATTAAGGCCCACCTACAGTGGTGGCACTGGGCTGCCTTTTTTTCTTTTTTTTTTTTTTTAATTTGATGAAGGAGATTTTCACTGGCAGTAAACTCATATTTTAAACATTGGAGATGTTTGGCTCTCTGGCCTGTGGAGACATACATTTTTACTTTCTTGGAGTCCGAAAAACACACAGACACAGAAGGCTGTCCTCCTGTGTTGCTGAGCTGCAGGACCATTGACCACAGTTGGCCATAGAGTTTAAGTTGAGCTTGTAGTTGGCTGATTGGCTCAAGTGCTGTGAAACCCAAACCCGTCAACTTAGAGAAATACCCTTTTCCTAAGTTTAATATTTTCTTAACTGTCTGGTAATTGCACTTGCTTCAAGGATTTAACAAAATGATACATTGCTGTCTGATGTAAAATTGATGGAGATTTTGGCCTGCGTTCTTTCTTATTAGAGAATTATGGAGTATACTCGCCAGCGTTAGAGCCTTTTAACTCATTAATATTAAAAGGCAAGTGTGAGGACCTCAGGGATGGTTTTCTCTTTATTAAGATCCATAACTCCCAGACTGGGATTTGTTTAAAGTTAAGCTGTGTCAGGTAGCATTTGGATAGATTTTTAAGGTGTGTGCAAGAGGGTGGAAACAAATATTTATGTATAATAGCTTATTTAAACAATTAGTCCCTCGTAATTAAAAAAGAAATATTTCAGCCTGGGTAGTACTGACCTGTGTCTTTGTTAAGGCTGATTTAAATTATCAGTCAAAACAAAAGAGACACTTACTAAACTTAGGCAGATTTTTTTCCCCCCAGAGGAAATATATCTATTTGTTTGAGTTACCATACCATTAATTGAAGTGTGCCTTCTTTTTATTTGGAAAACCAGAGTTATCCTACTATGTTTTTGGGTAAAGGGGAAATGAAGGGCAGTATCAGAGATTGCTTCAAAATGTTGAAATTTAAAAAATTCAAAGTTGGCAATTTTTTTGTGTGCAAGGATCAGATATATTGCATTGCATTATATCCCCCCTCCCCCCACTTTGCATTTTAGGTAGTACAGATGTGAGGCACTTAATGCTTTGGGAAAATCAGGTTTTTGTTTTGTTTTTGTATATTGGGAAAGCTAAGTATGATATTATGAGTGACATTGACCTTTTTTTTCATGATTCTTCTGGAAATTGTGATAACTGGCTGCTTTTCACCTGATATGGGAATCAATTTTAAAGATAGAGGAACTAAGTTGTAAGCTTCTTGAGGACAAAGTCAGTTTTTCTTCTTCTTCTTGGTTCTGCATAAAACACTTAGCATGGAGCCTTAGACCTAACAGTCACTCACTATTTGCTGAATAAATTATTAATGTGAATCCTGATCATTTGCAAACATTCAATTTGTACAGGAATTGACTGACACAAGAGAGTGTAAAAGTGATTGTTTGGAGTTAGACTTGGCTTGCATTTTTCCTTCATTTGAAATGAACATTTTTTAGGGGTGCTCTTTAGGCCACCCAATGGACTAAATCATGAAGTTTTATGTGATCAGTGAAGGTTTTTTTTCTGTAACCAAGTTTTATACACAAGGTACTTTGCTATTCTCCTTCTGCAGTGCTCCTAATTCTCATATCTTCTTTTGGAAAGGGTTTGAAATTTACATGATTGTTAATTAGTACATTTCTGGAAGTGTACTACATGTAATTTGGATGTCAGACATAAGAATAGAGTGTTAAACTTATTAGAAGGAAAAAAATAAAGAATTAAGTTTTTGGTCCATGAGGACTTATTTACTATAAGCATTCCATATTAAAAATCACTTTCCAGTTATATAATTTTTAATTTGTTAGGCAGACTGTTGGAGGTTCACTTTCTGCCTTCTAGGCTTTTAATAATCATTAAAAATAATTTTTGTAAAAAGGTGTATAAGTAAGATGTGAGGAAAAAGTTAAATCATTTTACTTTTGATTGAAATTCTTTTTTTTATAGCGAGAAGCCAAAGAGCTGGCAAGTCACTTCTCTTTGACCCAATTTCTTAAAAGCCAAGTTATAATATATATTATACAACACAGTGTTTAGTTTTACATTATATTGGGACATATGTGTTAAGTTCTGTTAAGCAAACTTGGGTTTGCAGAATTAGAAATACAAACAGATTGGGCC
Source organism: Hipposideros armiger (assembly GCF_001890085.2). Taxonomy (NCBI): domain Eukaryota; kingdom Metazoa; phylum Chordata; class Mammalia; order Chiroptera; family Hipposideridae; genus Hipposideros; species Hipposideros armiger. The sequence continues at coordinate 88,280 of NW_017732386.1, read as the reverse complement.
CTTTGTTTCTACTACAGTATTTGGAATAGATTAAATCTTAACATGACCTTGTGAATTTGGGACTGTTGTTGAGGAATTTATTTATTTATTTATTTATTTATTTATTTATTTATTTATTTATATTGGTGAATTGGGGTTTGGGAACAGTGCTGGGGAATTCGGGGAAGGAACAGACAAGTTGCTGTCGTTTTGTTCTTCAGTCTAGTTGTGGAGGACGTTGCTTCACTGGCCCAAGTTGGCACCATCATTGCGCTCTTCCC
>NW_017732386.1:8923-87415 GCF_001890085.2 Hipposideros armiger | reverse complement strand
AACCGGGGCCCTCTGGCATCCCAAGCGAGTTCTTAACCATCGCGCCACTCGGCCGGCCCAGGAATTTATTTTTTAAATATTCTTTTAAGGACATTTGTGTGAAAAGAGTCATACTCTGAATAAAATCTGTAGTTTAGTTAGTAGTATTCTATCAGTTTTAATTTCTTAGTTTTGATAATTTTACTATGGTTATGTCAGATGTAAATATTTGGGGAAGGCAGGTGAAGTGTGTACTTGAAATTTCTGTACTACTTTTGCAACTTTTACTTAATTCTAAAATTATTTCAAAATACAAATTTTAAAGTACCCTTTACAAAGAGTGGGGATAGATTTGTTTAGCAGTTTGATTTATTTTTTTCTGTTTACATCTTTATGGTGCTTTAACTAGATTAATAATTGATATGAAAATACTTCAAATTTAAATCATTGAACATGAAAGAAATATGCTTAGAATAACTATACCATTTTTAGTGTTATGTGTATGTAAATAAGTATTGCTTGAGTATAATAACATTCTGATCTGGAAAATTACAAGTTTTAGTCTCTCATATTTTCAGTTATTTTACAGGTTTTCCAAAGAGAAGTTACTTATATAATAGTGATGTATGGATAAGTGTGTATACAGTATAATTTGAGTAATTCTAAATGAACTTTACTTTATGAACAAGTAATTTGAGTTATATCTTCAGATTATATAAACCCTATGTGAATCAAGCATAGTCTTTAGTTTTGGGAAAAGTGGGTTTAACCTTTAAGCATTTCTGTGACAATTCTATAAAAGTTGATGGTTTTATTTATTTTTCATAGTTCCCTAACAATTATAATACATTCTAGGAATCGATAGGCTGTATATATCCATTTTGTTAGAGAAACTGTTTTGGATTAAGTATTATTTTCTTTCAGTTTTTGTTTTAGATTTTATTAAGTTTTCTGGAATGTGTGTGTATTATCTAAGTATCTTATGACATAGTTTTGAGTTAGGTTGTCAGGCATTTTAATAAGTAGTTACGTACTTATTCAGTAGTATAACATTTTTCATAAGGGTGGTGTCCACCATGCTTTTAACTTTAATTCTAAGATTCTTCTTTGAAAACTAGCTTTCCCATAAGCTTTCTTATAGTTTCATATCTTAGTGTGCTTATTATCTTTATGAATACAACATATTCATAAGTTTATTTTGTAACTGAGTGGTTTAATTACTAAAGTTTTTCAAACTCACCAATGACACTTTTTAAAAAGATACAAAATAATATAAGCTTCCCATCATAGAAAGACTGAGCTTCTCTGGTTCCTAAAATACTGCCGTGATTTTCAGTTTAGTCATCAGAAAGCCTGAGTTTACACTGTAGCTTCAAAAAACTAGAGAGAAAAGTAAGTTGGGTGGGGAGCAGGAAAACTTTAGTCATCAACTTTGGTAGTCTGTATTCCCCCCTCCCACCGCCCCCAACATCATCATGGGGCAGCTGGCAAGGCCAGGGCATAATTAAAGGGTAGGAGTGTGTGAGAGAAAAATAGAAGGGAATAGGCATGAGAAGGAAAGGGTTGTATGCTCAGGTGTAAGGAACATAAGTTCAGATGATCCTAGCAAGGGACTGTCACTGTCCTTATGCTCTCTTTTCTGTTAAGGTTGGAACATATGGAAAGTTAAGAGAGGCAAATCAAAAGTGTGACAAAATGTGCAGGTAGATCAAGCTGACATGTACACCTCCTTGGTGGCTTCGGTGGCCTTGTGGAGGGCCTCTGGGTATTGAACCAGTGTTGATGGTGAGCTGTGTTTAAACGGGCTCTTTTCAGAACTTAGTGTGCCCCAGGAACACCTGCAGTGGTCCTTCTCAATGCTGATATCTACTGCGAGCCATGGTGATTCTGAAGTGGAGGGTCCCACTGCATCTCCAGATGATCCTGGTTTGTGGTCAGCTTTTGAGAAGCATTGTTCTAAAAGAGTAGTTCTTAAAGTGTTGTCCTTGGACCAGCAGCAGCAGCATCTGGGAGCTTGTTAAACATGCAGACGGGCTCTGCCCAGACCTACTGAATCAGGAACTCGGGGTGGGCAGCAGCCTGTGTTGGAACACGCCCTTCAGGGAATTCTGACACTCACTGAAATGGGAGAACTACTATTCTAAAATCACTGGTATCCTCATCCTGCATTTTCAGCCTCCCTTGACAAGAGCTGGAAGAGAACTAGGGGTCAAAATAAAACTCACATTCTTGCAGTTATTAGTCTCTTGATGAACACTGCCAAAATTATGAACAGGGTGATATAACTGTCCTATGATTCTCCAGCCTGTTAGGTGAAACTGCCAGGGTTACATTTCAAATAATAGCCTTATCTGGGGGTGATATTGGATCCAGCCAGTTGTAAAACTAAAATGAAAAAAGTTTTCTATAATTTTACTTACCACAATATAAAGTTTTAGTTAAATTTTGCAGTGATGATTAGCCATTGGAAATTTTTCTGGGTTGATATTGTGTGTAGAAGACATTTGTTGGCTTGTTGTTAGAAGCACAGAGCCCAGTGTGCCTATTAAAACAATGTCTTTAATTCAAGTAAATATTTATTGCACGCTTACTGTTTGTAAGGCCCCTTTTTGATGAGGGAGCATTGAGGCAGTGGTGAGCAAAGTTAAGAAAGATATTTGAAAAGTCGTCCATCTATTAAAAGTTTCAAAGTCTGCTGAAATGGCAAGAAACAAGGACTTTCTTGGGATAGAACTGGGAATTAATATATATAGAATTTGGAATTTTAATGTGGAAATGTGAAACTTTGCCTTTGGAAATGAACTCAACTCCCAAATAGAAAATAAAAGGTTTTCATTATACATCTCTTCAAAGTACTGATAATGTGTATCCTTGAATAGAGCCTTGTTTTTCTTGTATCCACAAAAGATAATCATTGTGGGGCCGGCCTGCTGGCTCAGTTGGTTAAGAGCTCGCTCAAGAGTGTGAGCACTCAGCAACAATGGTTCGATGCCCGGCCTGAGCTGAGCTGCAGCTGAGCTGCCAACAGGTGGCAGGATGGCTCAGCTAAAACAAACAAACAAAAAAGACAATCATTGCATCTGTGTCATTTAACACTCCAGGCAAATGAGAATGATCGTGATGTCATTTAACAGATTTACCTTGAAAACATTTTCACCAGACTTTGAGGGAATCCAGAGTGCTTTTCAGGAGGAAGGCTAGCCTCCTGCTTCCTGCCCCTGCTGCTGTAATCCACAGCTGATCACTAGGTGTAGCTGTATGCCTAACCCCACCTGCCTGAGCCAGGAAGGCCCAGCTTGCCCTACAGAATGCTTCCTGGATTCACTCACTCACAGCTGGAGGAAGCATGCTGCTAGTGACCTTCACTTGTCTGTGTGTCTCTGCCTCCCTGCCTCCTTATTGTAAGTATAACTCTTTAGTGGACGTTGTAGTGCCACTAGTAGTACTTGTAGCTTTTGTTCAGCACTGACCCCAAGACAACTTTAGACTCCTCTGTGATAGTCTTTCTCTTCTTTCTTTTCTCTCTTTCTTTCTTTCTTTCTTTCTTTCTTTCTTTCTTTCTTTCTTTCTTTCTTTCTTACTTTCTCTCTCTCTCTCTCTCTCTCTCTCTCTTTCTTTCTTTCTTTCTTTCTTTTTTTATGTAACATGTTGCTGCTATTCTGTACATAGCAGTGGGACTAGAAGTAACATATATCTGCCAACTAAGTAAGAGTTCATGTTCATCTTTGGGGCCTTCTGGATCAGGCTTTAGCAGTAGACCAGAAAAGGCAGTGGAGTGAATGGCCATGTGTAGGTGTGCAACATCCATATGAAGTGGCTTGTGCGCTGACTGTGCTTATATATCTGCAAGAGATTACTTCTACAGCTCTGTCAGTTTAGACATATAATTCAGGAAGTTATTAAAATTTGCATGAAAATCTGATTCAGTCAGTTTGGCTGCTTAAACTCATGACTAATGAGTCATTAAAAACTTTATGTGAAGCGCAAGTGTTGGGCCCTGAGTTGAAAGCAAGGAGAGAGTGGAAAATGTGCTAGAAGAATGCTGTGTCACTTAGAACTGGGGCTCGTAGTGTAGGGACATGACCTCTCAGGCCAAAGAGCAATGACTGCATGATGTGCAAAAGAGAGGGAATGAGAGAAGAGTTTTCAGAGACTTGTCAAAATGGATAAGGTTTTCGAATTTCCCTTGGAGGAAAGTGCAGTTTAACAGAATGGTTTATTTCAAAGTACAACAGCCTAAGCAGAGGCAAAAGCATTTACTTTTTATGGACTGCAAAACGTAAAAGCTTACAGAGCATCCGTTTGTTTTCAGGTGGGTGGATATTCATTCTAATCTCTCATTCCTATTCAATATGCAGAAAGCAGATTTATTGCATACAATGAAAAGAATATATTTTAGCTTGGGTGACTGAAGCCCCATTACTTCTCCTCTGATTCCAGCAACAGAATAAGAACAGGTTCGCAAATGGGCTCTGAGAGCCAGCGAAAGGGCACTGGACCACACCCATTTTACAATCCATTTTTGATGTATTCTATTTTATCTTTCTTGGAGTAGTTTGAGGCACTTTAAATCATGTCATAACTACGTGCTTGAAATTGACTCTGTTGTTTTCTTGCTAGATACAAACTTATAAAGTGGCCTAAAGCATTCCTTTTAAAGTAAATGCTGATAATGTATAAAATCAAATTACTGAACAGTGTTTGGCATGTAGTAATCACTTAATACATATTTGTTGAATGAACAAATAAGTGATTGAAGTTCCCTTGGGAAGAAAAATATCACATTACTTAAGCTTATTGCTAATTTTTTTCTTTCTATCAAGTTTGACATTTTTAAGCATTTGTAAAAACCTTAACAATAGACTCAGGTTGTGGGTTTTGTTCTTGGTACCCTTAGCACTTTGTAGGTGTATAAAGATTCACTTGCTAAATTTAAGGGAAAAAGTGTTAACTTTTATTAATTAAATATATAAAAGTAAACCTGTAATTTTATCATGTATAATAAAATTTTTATAAATCAGTGATTGCGAGAAAGTAGAATTTTGATATACTGATCACTAAAAAAAGAAATTTATTATGTGGGAGAGTTTTCATGACTCTTGGGGGGATTTGATTTAGTCACAGGGATATTAAAAGAACTATGGTATCTGTAGTAACAAGGTTTCATAACAGGGAATAGTAGATATTATCTCTGCAGTTTTTAATTCTGATGTAGAATAAAACTAATTATACCTACACAGAGCTCAGACTTGCTCACGTTAACATCCAACACATCTTTGGTACAGCTGGCATGTTCTCATTCATTTTTCATCGAGTGTGGTACTCTCAGGCAAGGAAACTTAATAAAAAAAAAGGCTACTTTGACAACTGTCTCAAACTGTGGCCTTCACTTCCCTGACTTTTGAAATGTGGACCATTGAATGTGGTGTAAATCTTCACAGTTGTTATCTGTAGGCATTATGTCATGTGTGTATGTCCTGGGGGTTCTTTCCCTGTTTTCTCAGTTTGTCAGTTAGCTGCCTGCATTCTATTTGTGGTTTGTGTGGCTTTTTAAGAGAGCCTCTCCCTTTTCAGGGAGTGGACAGGGAGCCCCTGTGGGGAGCTTGTTGGCAGTCCTGTGTTACTGACCCTTGGAAGGTTTGGAGTGGGCGCCTGCCCCATCACAGAGGGACTTGGGCAAGTGGAGGGTGTTAAGGCCCTTCCTCAGCTATGGGGTCCATCGGGTATGGTAAGGTCAGAGCCCCCCCTCCATTCTTTCCCCCACTCCCCAACAAATCAGTTATGCCAGATTTTTAATTCTGTTTTTACCACTGAACATCATGTGGCCTTCGGCATGTCATTTAATTTTTTTGAGCCTCAATTTTCTTTTCTGGAAAAATACCTTGTTGGATTATTGTAAAGACTAAACAATGGGACCAATGCCCTAATATTAGGAGGCCTCTTGAGGTGACAGGGCTGTGTCTGTTCAATTGTGAGGAAAAGGGGATTGGTCACTTCTGCCATTGTCCATGTCTATTGTAGGTTTAACCATATGAACTCGCTGTTTTTTTTTTTTTTAGAGGGCAGTGTTACTGGCCCTCATATGTGGGATCCGAACCAGGGCCCTCTGGCATCCCAAGCCAGCTCTTAACCAATGCGCCACTCGGCCAGCCCTGGACTCGCTGTTTTTATAAGTTAGAAAGTGTTGAATATTGACACTGAGATCCCCTGTTCTGGGTACAAAGCTTGATAGTTGTTCCTGGAAGCTATAAAGGTCATATGTATGCAGATATGGTTATATACACATATATGCCATAAATATATAGCCAATATTATGTTTTGAAAGGAAAAAAAAACCCACTGAAAATAGCAAAGTGATCACCTCAGAATCGACACCATGAAAAGCCAGCACTACTCAGTGCCATGGAAGGCATTGTGGGCCACCTGCATTGGAGTCACCTGAGGCTCTTGTTAAAAATGTATATTTCTGCCCACAGACCTACTGAGTCAGAATCTCTGGAGGTAGGTCACAGAAACAGTAAAGAAACACCCCTGATGAGTTTGATGCTCATAAAAGTTGAAAGACTACTGGTAAGAAATTAGCCATGACTCAGAAAATCTGCCCTTTGGAAAAATGTATTGAGTCTTCTCTGGCTACTGTTAAGAAAGCATCTGAGGTTCACTGCATGAAATTTTACATACCAAACTGTAATTGACTGGACAGCATTTAATGAAGCAGAGGCTTTCTGGTGTCAGAAGAGAAAATGAATTGTGAAACAAGGTATTTTATAGAAACTCCTACTTTATCCCTAGTTTCCAACTTGGTAGCCTTTAGTAAATGTGAATAGAGTCTGGAATTTTTAGAATATTATAGTGAAAGAATAAAGACAGTTAGGATAATCAGAACACCGATGGCTTTAGATCTTTAAATTTATAGATATGAGCTACATTTTGAGATGACTCATTCAGAGAAGAACATGAGACAAGATGATATTGGGAAGATTATTTTCCAGCACTTATTCCTTTATCTCATGTTCACTGAAACATATGGACACTGTAGAATTATTGGCCTTAGGGGCCCCATAAGCATGGGCCAAAAGCTTGGTATTTTGATTGTAGTAATTCTTCAAATACTCACAAACCTCAAAATGGGTACACCAGTCTGTTAAAGCACTTGAAATTCCTACTAGCTCATCATTTTGACCAAGGAAGAAAGGTGCTTGTTGAAGTGTCATCTCTGGGAAAGGTTGCTCATTAAGTCATCTTAAATATGATATCCCCAACTATCTGTCACCTCGATAAGTTGACGTCCTTAGATGTCAGATTTCTCATTCATGAAATGAAGACTTTAATTCAAGGATCTGTGAGGTCTCTCCAATCACTTAAAGAGTATGAGGCTTGTCATTTACTATACCTTAGCTCCAATTAGTTTGTCATATAGCATAGTGTAAAAGAATGAGACCTAGATCAATGGGTCATTTTTGATAGATGAGGATGGGAGAAATGTCTAGAACATTGGGTCCGATCTGAGAGAAAGCCTGACACAACATGAAGTTCCTTGTTAAAAGGAAGTGGGTGTTGAAAGGCTGTCTGAAGGTCGAAGGGCTGTATGAAGGATTTTCTCTGCTTCCCACACTTGCCATCTACTGGCTCTGCACAAAAGAAGATATGCACCAAGGAAACTCACTCTTTTCCTCCATATTTGAGGATGTAGTTGCCATTCACAGTGCCACCAAAGGCGCTGTAGCCACTTGAGTGTTTAGGCTTTGACATTCTACTTAAATATTGGCAACATAGCTACGCCCTATTTCAGGAGCTTAGAATTGATAGTAATAAGTGAAAATCATATGTCAAACACTAATTATGTGCTAGGTACTGTGCTGAAAGGATACGATATTCTCAAACTTGTTGCCGCCCAGTAGCTAATAAAAGCGTGGCTGAGAGAATTGATGGAAGCTTTTGGAGGTAAAGCTTTCTCCACTCCTAACAAAGCCAGGTCCTCTGAGCATGGAGTATGTGCACCGTATTATGTCTTCCCTCCCCATACACACAGATGCAGAGCTGCCTTTTACTGATTTATGCTTTGATTTGATGGCAGCCACCTGTATTCAGGTATGTTCTATGCAAAAGCCTTTCAAATGGAGTGTTGTGTCTGTTAGAAATGTGTTGAGGGGTGTTTTATTACACAATATAGAATCTTTATAATGACCTGGGGAGATTTCCTTCTGAGTCTTGGTTCTAGGAAAAGGTATGATTCGCCTGTGTAATTAGTTTCTTTTTGAGGACAGAGTGAATTGCATAACCTATCAAGTTTTCCTCTCTATGTTGGCAGTTAGAAGGTCAGATTCAAGTGGGTAGTCCGTAGTAGTTGGAACTTTTGAACAGAAAAGCTCAATCAAAGCTGGCTTTCATCAAACAGGAAGATTATTGGCTCCTGTAGGTAACAGAGAAGGCTGTGGGTGGGCATGGCTGGTCCCAGGGGCTCAACTTAGTCATCAGGGTTCTGAGAGAGTCTTTGAGAGTCTTCCTTTAAGTAAGCATCTTTTTCCCGCTTTGATGCTTCTAAGTGGTTGTAGGCTGAGTCCTCCAGCTCCAAGTCCAGTGGAAAGACAGATTCTGTTCTCTGACAGTACAAATCACTCCTGCTGTTGGACTCATGGAGTCAGTTTACATCACCTGCTTCTACTTTATCCTCACACTCTGCTTGGCCCACCTCCTAGACCTGGGGTGTGGTCAGCACACCTGAACCATATGGAATAAGATCGGGGAAATGGAGAAGTCTTCACAGACAAATGGGTTCTGTTACCACTTGAAGAGAGTGAATGCTGGCTGGACAAAAAGCAACAAAACGACTGTCTGTGCAATCAACCCTCGTTTTTTATTCCTTTTCCTGGCCTGATTCTTAATCTCCTCTTCACTTTTCTCACCTCATTCTAATTTATATTGTTGTATTTTACGAGGTCTGACAATTTCGTGAACTCATCCTAGAAAAAGTGCTACATACCTCATTGCTGATATCACTACGGTCACGTTCGAAGTACTCCCCTTGGGAAGCTATGCACTGAAGCCAGTGCCTAGTCCACCCTTCAAAGCAATTTTGGAACTCTTTTTTTTGGAATGGCCATCAGATCTGTCGTCGTTTTACCCTTGATGTTCTGAATGTCATCAAAATGTCTTCCTTTCAATATTTCTTTAATCTTCAGGTAAAGAAAGAAGTCATTGGATGCCAGATCAGGTAGGTAGGGAGGGTGTTCCGATACAGTTATTTGTTTACTGGCAAAAACTCCCTCACAGACGGTGCCGTGAGAGCTGGTGTCTTGTTGTGATGCAAGAGCCATGAATTGTTAGTGAAAAGTTCAGGTCGTTTTTGTCTAACTTTTTCATGCAGCCTTTTCAGCTCTTCCAAATAGTGAACTTTGTTAACTGTTTGTCTAGTTGGTACAAATTCATAATGAATAATCTCTCTGATGTTAAAAAGGTTAGCAACATTGTTTTGACTCTTGATTTAGACTGACAGAACTTTTTTGGTTGTGGACAATTGGCCGACTTCCATTGTGCACTTTGATGCTTTGTTTTAGGGTTGTATTGGTACACCCATGTTTCATCACCAGTGATAACACAGCCCAAAACATCATCTTGCCTCTCCAAAAGGTCTTGGCAAACTTTGACTCTCCTTTGGTTTTGTTCATCAGTGAGTTCCTTCGGGACCATTTTTGCCCACACCTTTCTCATGCCAAGGTTTTCAGTGAAGATTTTCCTAACTGTTTTTCTACCAATGTTTACTTGGTATGCTATGCTTCTCACAGTCAGTCAATGATTCTGACACACAATTTGACGAATTTTTGCAATGTTTTTATCAGTTCTGTTCGTTACTGGCTGCCCTGACCTTTCTTCATCAGTGACACATTCTCTCCCCTCAGAAAAACATTTAATCCATTTGTACACTGCCATTTTTTTCATGGTGTTATCCCCATAAATTTGGACTAACATGTCCCTGATTTCACTTCCACTCTTGCCAAGTTTAACAAGAAATTTAATGTTTGTTCTTTGCTCTAATTGAAGCTCAAACATTCTCGCAACGGAACACAAAAACACGCAACAACAATAATGAACGGTACTCAGAAAGACACTACCACACGTCGACAGGAACACAGCTGTGAGACACTGATATACCAGGGTTATGAAACCTTATGGAGCTGTGTGTACAATGCTGCCAATGTAAGCACACAGTGGCAAGTTCTTGAACATAATTGTCAGACCTCATATGTGTCAATACAAATGCATTAAATCATTTTGGAACTGGGTGGTGGTAGCAGAAAATAAATGAGTTCCAAATCTTAACATCTGAGTCATTGTTCTAAATGTAACTTTTGTGTATGTCCACTTCTTTTATTTCCTACTGACAAAATGGAACACATAGCTTACTAAGTAAGGGTGAAGAACACAAGAGTGGGAAGATAATATAGAACAGTGGTTCTCAACCTTCCTAATGCCATGACCCCTTAATACAGTTCCTCATGTTGTGGTGACCCCCAACCATAAAATTATTTTCATTGTTACTCTATAACTGTAATTTTGCTACTGTTATGAATTGTAATGTAAATATATTTTTGTTTTCCAATGGTCTTAGGCGACCCCTGTGAAAGGGTTGTTCAACCCCCAAAGGGGTTGCGACCCACAGGTTGAGAACCGCTGGTATAAAGGTTATCATAGTTTAGTTCAACAGTTCTCATCTTATTTTTTAAAGCATCAAAATCTTTTGGTTAAGCAAAATTTTACATAGGTAGAAAAGCATAAAAAATCAGTTAAACAAAATTTTATGTGGGCAGATTAAAAAAAAATGACTCTTCGAATTGGGAAACAAGGTAAAATGGTTAGCTATTGCTGTGTATCCAACCTCCCAAAACTTGGTGGCTTAAAACAACAAGCATTTACTATTTTTCATGTTCCATGGGTGGTCCACAGATCTAAGCTGGGCTTGGTATACTTCCTGTGTATACCTCTATGCAGATGATCTTGGCTGGGCTCTCTTGATACTTTGGGGCTTGCTGGCTGTAGGTTGGCCTAGGATGGCCTTGCCTGGGACATCTGGGCTTTCCTCCATGTGGTCCTTCATTCTCCAGCAGGCAGAGTTTCAAAGAGAGGGCAAATGTGTGCTGAGGCCTCTTGGCTTACCCATGCGAAGGGCATATTATCTCTTCCACCTTGTTCTTCTAGTCAAAGCCAGTCACAAGGCCAGCCTACAGTCAAGGGTGGGGAAACAGACCACACCCCTTTCTGTGTAGGACTGCTGGGCTGCATGACTGCAGTATAGAGAATACGAGGAGAGGCGGAGAATTGGGTCCCACTTAGGGATCTACCAGAATCCAGTGCCTGTGCTCTGAGATGCTTCTGCTGTACAGAACACAGTTGGGAAATCACTGGCAGTATGAAAAAAAAAGGAATTTAGGATTGAAAGACCTGTTTTCAAGGGCCCACCCTGCCACTTACTGTCATTTGAAAGGGAAGTTGTTTAACTTCAGTGAACTCAGTTTCTTATCTGTAAATAGGGTCATTCAGTGGCATTCTGATTCATACATAGGCTTGCTTCAGAGATCAGATAGGATAACTGACAGTATAACTTTTACAAACTCTTGTGTCTCTAGGTGTATTCTGAAGGTGATTACAGCTTGATTTAACTTGAGTTCTCCTGACTGTGTCATTTATCAGCTGTGAAAGTCACATCTGTGAAAAGAGGGTGATGTTTATCTCCTTGGTCATGTTATGGAAAATACAGTGCCTGACCTTGTTAGAGGCCTTTGTTAGAGCCCTTTGACCATGGAATAACCTTGAGCCATTGCTCTTTTTGTTTCCTTTATGTCTGCAAACTCCATGGGGTGCTGTTCCCCAGCCCCAGGTTCTCTTCCATTTGTAATCCAGTTGATAAACTTGTCTCTATTTCCTCTGGTTTACCAGGAGCAAGGAAAACGGAAATATGAATATTACATGCCACCTATGTACCGGGTCCTTTACATATTATAACTGCAAAAGCAGTTCTAAATGTGAAAGTGGTGGCGCTGTCATTTCATGATTTATGGAACTTAGGAAGCAACACATTCTAGGATATAACACAGACAGTGGGTACAGCTCTTTGTGGACCCCAATGTGCTCCTTTCCTCCAGTGCTTTTTGGGCTCAAAGTACATGTCATAATTTTCAAGTGTGCTTAAGTATTTGGCACAATTTCTCATTTTGATCTTAAAAACAATTGTAAAGTTGGCGGAGCACAGCAAGGCAGTGAGGCTACTGCTACTTCACAGCCCTCTGAAATAGTAAATTAAGGGGACAATACTTAGCTTCTAAGTAACTTGAGTGAAATTAATTGATTAGAGACATTATCCATGTTTTTCATGAGCAGAAGAGGGCAGAATGTTGTTTTCTGTGTCGCGTCAAATCCTCTAGGTAGAATTGTTTTTGTAATTTCTTGTGTTTAGCATCTAGATATCTGATTGAGGTGAAAAGTGTAAAATCCTTTGTAAATCTCTTGTCTGTGTGCTTTAGTGATCTCAGGAGCAAAATGCCACTAAGGTCAGAGATAATTTATTTTAAGACTCACTTCAGGTGGAAGTGGGCAGGTCTTTGGAGATTGATGTTAACCACCTTCTTTAGAACAAATTGCTTTTCCTTTTGAGGTTGGACAAGGCAAAGAAAGCATGTAGATCCACATTTGAAGGATTTAAAACAATTTAATGAGTCAGGTCTAATGTAATCACCATGGAAAAGAACTATTTGATATATAATAGTCTACAATAAATAGGTTATGTACTTCGCTTATTTAAATAAATCACTTATTTTGATAACGTTATTGTGGAGACTCATACCAAAAAACTGCATTAATAAAGGTAGAATAGGTCCATATTAAGAGAACGTTAAATGTCTTTCAGAGTGATTTTTTTTAAAAAGCATGAATTTCGATGTTTGTGCCAAAATCATTTTTGAAATGATAATCACATAGATGCAAATTTATACACGAGAACTTATTTTGGAAGATTGCTGAACAGCTGGAGATAAAAACAGATGGTTTGCTCATCATTAAAGATGAGCAGGATCCCAGGACTAGACCGTAAGGTCCTAATATTTGGTTTTGCTCCCATTTGGCATGTCATTTGGGTCAGGTCTCCTAATTGTGACTCAAGTCCCAAAAGAATAAAATGGATATTATAACTACTTCAAGTACCTAAAAGGAACATGAGGATCAGATTAAATAATTTAAAAAACTGCTTTCTGAGCTATGAAGTCCTGGCCACGTGTGAGCTACCTTGCTGCACATCCATTGCACACCTTCTGTTGGCATTGTTTCCCAGGGTTTCGGTTTGAGTCAGAATGGTCTGTGGAGCTAACCTGTGCTCCTGATTCTGCCCTGATTCTGAACACTTCTCCTAGGCCCGCTTTTAGTGAAAATACAAAAGCTGCCATTCACCAGGTGGTTGTTCTCTATCTATTTATAATTGGGAAATTGCTAATAAGTTGGCATTTTTTTTCTCTTGGTATGCTTTCTGAATCCATACTGTTTGTTCTATTCTGGGCTACTCCTCATACCCCAGGATTTCATGCCTCAGTTCTATAGACTAAAACTGGACACAGGTGTGAGGGATCCTTTGTCATTAGAAGAATAGTTAAGAAATAGTTGTTTGCAAGGCATAATTTTTTCCCAAACTAAATCATTATCTAGGATTAGAGTGAAATGGGGCAGGATGGAGTCTTCCTGCCATCGGACGTGGCTGTACCTTCTGTGGGAGAGGACTCGTGGATGAACTCTGTGTTGAGCCCTGGGGGCCGGCTGGCTACTGAGGATATAAGGGTGTCTAAGAGGAGGGTTTGCTCACAGGAGCTCACAGAAAATCTCCAGGGGCACACAGGTAAACTGAGGGCTGGCCTGGCAAGGGCGCTTGAAGCTGAGTCTGCAGGAAAGAAGACCCCGAGGCAGGGCTCTCCAGTGGTCAGCTCACAGTGGCAGGGTGTGGGGTTGCAGCATACCAGGGGAAATTAGGAGCTGCCCATGAGGCATGTGAGCAATATCTGGGTGTGATTCAGAGGGAAGGGAGGGCAGAGACCTCTGAATAATATTTTCTTTAACCCGCCGTCAGGCACAACTGATTTCACAGATTCATTGCACACAAATTTTCAAATATCTAACAGTTAACTTAAATATCATGACTTATTGCTTTCTGTATCTTCCCCCTCTACCGTAACCTCTTGCCAGTCGTGTTTGTGACTTAGTACAGTAAAGACGTATTTCATAGTGGTATCTTTAATCTCACAGATTCGTTGTGCCTATTTGAGATATTTTTTACATTTTCTCAACAGATTTTTTTGTATAGTACTATACTTTCAGACATTCCAGAAAGAGATTATTTAAGTATAGTTTTATTATTGAAACTTAATAATTAGGTATTTTATTTTCTAATTAATCTGACAGATTCATTGTGCCTGTTTAGGGTAATCTTTTTCCTTTGTAGCTTTCACCTTCTAAAATGGCTCAACCTCAAAGATTTTATAATTCAGATGATCCGAAAGATGCTGAGATATTGCTGCAGATGTTGATGGAGTCTGATAATGAAAATGAACTTGAATTCGAAGATGAAAGTGACACAGATGGTGAAGATCAAGTTGAAGAACAAGACCAAAATTCTGATACTGAGCAAGAAAGTTTTCCTTCAGAATGTGATCAAGAAAGTAGTAACAAAGAAATAGGTGAATATTTTATTGGGAAAGATAAAATAACCAAATGGAAAAAAACTAAATTGTCACAGCGTGTAAAAAACACCACAAAATATTTTAGTGTGTTTGTCAGGTGTCGTGAGATCTGCAAAACAGGCCAAAACTAATTTCGAATGTTGGAACTGTTTCATAAAGAAGGAAATATTAGATATCATCGTTCAGCATAAAGATGAGTATATTGTAAAAATTCAGTCACAATACTCTTGTGAGAGAGATGCAAAATGTACAGTCCATGTTGAAATGAAAGCATTTATAGGGCTGTTACATCTGGCAGGTGTACTGCACAGTAATAGGCAAAGCTTATACTGAATTTATGTAATAAACATATATTGTTTTTACTTTGTGACAAATTAAAATTTCATTCTGAATAAATAATAAGCGTGCTTACATGTCATACATGCATCTAGTAGATGCATTGTGCCCGATGGAGGGTTAAATGTTTTTTATTTCCCTCTTAATATGGGATGCCTCCTATGCAAGTGAGTTTTCAGAGGTAGTGTCATCTACTTAGAGCAGATGCAGAAGGGGAAAGGCTTGAGAAATTGGAGACAGGAACACACTTTTAAGGTTTTATTTTTTAATTAGAAAATTGTGTTGTTAGTGACTTGGCCTCTTTTCCTTCTGTCTCCATGCCGTAGGTCGTATTTGCTGCTGTACTTAAGGTTCAGTGTGCTGGATGGGAATTTGGCCAGAAGATGGAAAAGTATGGGGTATTAGGGAAGATTTAAGAATCAAAAACTTGGTTTCTCTTTTATTCTAATGCCTGATATTGTGGTCCTAGGTTTTGTTTTTTTCCTATTTTTTCTTTCTTTTCTGTCCTCCATTTTGATCCTTGCATAGTAAGTTGGTTTTAAAAGAAGGTGATGAACCAAACAGGTATGTGTATCCCCCTGGACCATCGCCACTCTTCTTGCAGTGGAATTATCATTGTACAGACTACTTAGCATCCTGTTTCTCCTCTGAAGGGTGTGGATAGGACAGAGAGTGTTTGTCCAAATGGTGAAAAATGGTAAGTGAAGTGTAACCACTGCTATGTCTGTGTCAGGCACTGGCTGGTGCTTTATCTACTTTATTTCTAATCAGCACAGGGTACTTAAGGGAGAAAATATTACAATATAACAAAAGCACAACTAATGCTTATTGAATACTTATTAAATCCAGTATTTTAAGTGCTTCTTTATATGTATTACCTGATTTAATACTGATAATCATGTAAATTACCCCTATTTTATAGGCCTGGAGGTAAGCTCAGAGGCTATGCAAAGTGACCAAGCTCAGACAAGTTATAATGGCAAAGCAGAGATTTGAACTTGACCAGCCTGAACCTGAAGCCACTAAGCCATAGTCCCTACCAATTCTTTGTCTGTGTCAGACACAGTTAGAATAACTGCACACATCATGAATTTAACCTGCTTCTGTTTCAAGACACTGGATTGTTTTGTATTTATCTCTTTTGACGGGTTAGCTAGGGGTTCAGGGAGGGTTGGCAGATGGTTCAGTTAGTTGTAAAGGGAATTTGCCCCTGAATAACAGCATGAAGGAATGCAGGAGCCTTATCAGGCTGGTCTTTTTATTTTTGAGGATGACTTCAAAACAGAGTCAATGGGTAAGTTTACTCGTTCTGAAGACTATATGGTAACATAACCAGCAAAACTATTAGGGCGAGGAACAAAACAAGGGATAGCCACTTCTTTATGAGAACATACTCGAGTGAAGTATATAATTTTCCTGAGCCAGGAGCAGATGCTGGTAAGTTCCAACATCTGTGGGGCATTGACTCTAGATAGTTTTCTGACTTTCATGCTTGTGTATCCAGTCAAAGGATTAAAAAACAAAACAAAACTAAACAAAAACCTGGGAACTTCCTTGCACATTGATAAGTTTACATCTGAAATCTTGCATCATGTTTATACAGTTGAAAAGGAGGGAATTTATGCCCTATGGTAAATGTTGACATTTTAAAATAAAACTTTTTTTTTGTTTGTTTGGCTAAGCCATCCTGCCACCTGTTGGCAGCTCAGCTCAGGCCAGGAATCGAACCGGTGACCCTGTTGCTCAGAGCTCGCACTCTTGAGTGAGCTCTTAACCAACTGAGCCACTTGGCCGGCTTAAAATAAAACTTTTATAAAAATATTTTAAACACATCCATCAGAAAAAGAATTTAACTATCAAAGGGATTTGATACCCTCCATTGTCCATTTAAAATTACATAAAAAAGCTTTTATTCAATTGAGAGGAATTTTACTTCCTTAGTTTTTCTCCTTGAACTGGTATTTACATTTTACTGTCCCATAGAATCTTACCCTGTTATAACATGTTTGAGCTTGAAAGTCTTTTATTGATGACTTATCAAATTTCTGTGCAACAAAGTATGTAAAAAATGAAATTTTAATTCTGTCTTTAACCCTGTGGGACAATAAAGCTCTACGTGCTAAATTTTATCTAGTTGAAGTCTCACTAAAATTATTAGCATATGACTGAATCATTATCAAAATTTACTGGAAAAGTAGTTCAGAAATCAGCTGGGCTTCAAAAAATTAGTTCATGTATCTGTAAATGGATATTACTTACTTCTAAACAGATAAAACACCAATTCCAGTTTTATTTTTCATTTTTATAGTTATATGTTGAGAAACTTGTTCGTATATTGGATTGTCGGAAATGTCACGACGCATTTTTGCAACGAAAAACATAGAAAAATGCTTCATGACTTTTCTGACAACCCAATAAATAGGTAGATAGGACTAGAGGATTTTTGTTTATAGCAGTGCCACTTTGAATTGTTTTCAAGTTATATGTCAAGATTCACATCGAGATGTAGCATCAGAAATTATTTTTAATAACCTATAAGCTGATAGTTCGATTATTTTTCTTCTCAAATTGTTCAAAGATAAGAGACCAACTAGTCTAAAGATTTGTTGTCCAGTCATGCACCTTCTCATTTGCTGGGAAATAAAGCAATTATACCAAGTAACCAACATTCATCAATAATTGTTAATTATACCTGTTATTTTTTTAATTTAATGGCACCTTGTTTAATCCAGAAATAAAGAAATATCCAGAAATCATTGTGAAAACAAAAATAATATTAATTTTAATATACTTTAGCCAATGTATGCTTTATATATCTGCTTTTTATTTTTGTCTAACCTTATAGGTGAAGATTTAGTCTAATCAGTGAATGAAAAAAATCTGTCATACAATTTGGTTAGCACAGCAGTCCTCATCAAAGCTATCAGTGAAATGAGCCTTACTTTCTATCAGAAAAGGTCTCAGTTTTTAATTTCAAATAAGTGGTAATTTGTATTTTGAGGAAAATTTTAGAAAACAGTAAAAAGAAATATGACAGATTATTAAAAGCAGGTTAGTCAAGCTTAAAATGATACAGATTTACTAGAATTGACTATGTTTTTTTGTAAGTTATGAAACCATGGCAAATCTTTTCTGTTTTTCATTAATTTATGTGAATGTAATATAATGGTCATCTAAAATTATGAGGAATTATAAAATGAGGACTACACTTAAAAAGCATGGTGTTTTTCTGTAAATAGGTGTGAAGGTGTGTATTGACTTCTGGGAGTCATTAATCATGGACATACTTTCAGAAGTATTATATAAATTTCTGAAGATATCAGGATTGAAATTTTCTATTGTATTTAATAAAAGAGAGGTATAGGGTGCTTAAAATAAATTGACACAACAGCAAATTGACATTTTTGTTAATGAGGTACAATATATTAAAAATTGTTTGAGGATTGATTTTCATTGGAAAAATTACATTGTAAATAAATGTTTGATAAACTGGATTTTAACTACCTTACTGTAAAATGCACATTTAATCTAAATTAAATCTCATGTGTTTGCATTTTGCATTTGTGAATTTTTTTGGTATAATCTAAAAAGTTTGAAAAGCATTGCAGTTATATTTAAAAGAATCAGTGTCAGGAACATCCACACTTTTAGTAGTTTGAAGGTTCTTTTCTTTCCAGCTAATGTCATGTTTGAGTGTGAGTATATATGCTAACAATTAATCAATATGTTTGGATACATTTAAAAGTAATTTTTTGCATTTAATATTTACTAATGTCATTTGTTTTTGTTTGTTTGTTTGTTTAATTTCTCCAGTTCTCCCTGTGTGAAATGCATTCTTTATGGTCAAGGGAAGGAAGATATGTGGTCACTAAATTGTATATCTGAATCCCACAAGGGCTAGAATATTTTATCTCTAGAACAATGTTTTACCCTTAAATGACATATGGATATGTCAAGGAAAGACATGAAGTCCTACAGTGAGTGTCTGGTGTTTGATTAATCACTAAAGTATCTTTCCTTGGGAGCAATAGCTCACAATGTTTCTTTGATGCCATGCATGTTTTTGTACCTGAGAGGTGTGCCTTCCTTTTGTGAAGTGTGAAGTCTGTTGAGAAAGGGTAAGAAGGAAAAGAGAACCTACCTGATGCTAGGATGGGAATTGGTGGCCTTTCCCCTGTCAGTGCTGTGTTCTGTAATTGTCCTATAACTGCAGAGGTCCCCGTTCTATGTTTTGTCAGGACTTTCACACTGACACTGGAAATGATGGCGCATGGCTCTATGGCTTGGGGTCTATAGCTTTATCTTCCCAGATAGGGACCTTAATTTAAAAAAAAAAGATTTAATTTTTTAGAGCAGCTTTAGGTTCACAGCAAAATTAAGAGGAAGGTACTGGAGATTTCCCCATACGCCCTTGCCTCCACACATGCATAGCCTCCCCAATTATCAAGATCCCCACCAGAGTAGTGCATTTGTTAAAATGGATGAACTTAATTGACACACATTATCACCCAAAGTCCATAGTTTAAATTAGAGCACTCTATGGGTGTTGTACAGTCTGTGGGTTTGGACAAATGTATTTCGACATGTGTCCACCATTGTAGTGTCATGCAGAGTATTTTTATTGCCCTAAAACCCCCTATGCTTAGCCTGTTCATCCTTTACCTCTCCCCCAACAAGAAGAGGCAGAAACCAAGCTGATGAACTCTGGTTTATTATTGTAATTCAATTCAGATCTTGACTTAGTCTGTGAATTTGGCAAATGTTTTATGTCTCAACTCCTTCTGAATCAAAACAGGGCATTATGACTTAAAAATAGTTTTGATGTTAGAACTTTAGTTTATGAGTCATCATTAATTATATGAAAACTAAACAATGGTGTAAATTCCTCATTTGACCTGGAAGAATCAATTTGACCTAAGAGTCTTGCCAAAAAAAAAGTTTCCCTTTATGCAACTAAATCTTCCAATTGACAGTTTCCAGTTGAATTCTCACCTCATTCCAGAACTTTGAGAGAACAAGAAGCACAGAGAGCCAAAGAGATGCTTAAAATGGAGTGTGTGTCACCAAAGCATTTTATTAATTGAGATTTCCCTCTTCACTTCGTGTGGTCTTTCTGATGTTTCTTTAATGGGACATGGGTGGGAATTATCTTATTACATAGCTCTTGAAGCACAGGTTTAATGATTTGTTCAGGCCCTAGAGAAAGCAGCACTCAGGTTTCCTGTGAGTTCTAAAGGGAGGCAGCAAATCTTTTGTAACACACTACTTAGGAAAATAATGAGACACATTATCTCTTTACTAATATGAAGTCAAATTTCTCCTTTAAATTTCTTTTATAAAATACAACACTAGCATCTAGTATGCATTTTAGTAGTTTTAATACATAAGGATATTTATAATGTGTTTTGAGGGGGACTGAAAAAGATGGTAAGGTGGTGAGTTATCTGAGGTCAGCCCATGGCCAATGATTGTCTTCTTTGGAGAGTCTGCACTCTTGAAGCCTGAAAAGATGGTGCACTGGGATGTAAAAAGAGTGGGACATTATCCAAATATGATAAATTCATCCCAAGGAAATAAGAGTGAAATGTACAGAGAATAACCTGAAAGCATATTCTCTAAAGCATTATTTAGGGTAGTGAAAAATTGGGAAAACCTAAGTACTCAACAATAGAGAATAGATTAAGCCATGGTATATTCATATAATAGAATGCCACTCAGCCACTGAGAATGAGGACAAAGAAGAATATACATATATACATACATACATATATATATATATATATACACACACACATGTATATATATATATATATTTATTTATTTACCTTTAAATTAAAGTTTATTGGGATGACAGTTGTTAGTAAAATTATATAGGCTTCAGGTGTACAATTCTGTAATACATCATCTGTATATCACATTGTGTGTTCACCACCCAGTGAACATATACATCGCCATATACAGTAATACCCTCCATAACCATATACAGTAATACCTTGGTTTGCGAGCATAATTCGTTCTGGAAACAAACTACTCATATTGCAAGACATCTCTCATTTACCATGTTAAAATGTACTTGGTTTATGAGCATAATTCGTTCCGGAAACAAACTACTTGTATTGCAAGACATTACTTGTTTACCAAGTTAAAATGTATTAGAAATGTTTGCTCATCTTGCGGAACACTCGCAAACCAAGTTACTTGCAATCCAAGGTTCTACTGTATTTGATCCCTTTTACCCTCATCTACCACTCCTCTCCCCCCTTACCCTCTGGTAACCACTAAACTATTGCCTGTGTCTATAAGGTTTTGTTTCTTCATTTGTTTGTCGTTTCTTTGTTGTTTTCAGTTTTATATACCATGTGTCAGGGAAATCATATGGTTCTTGACTTTTTCTGTCTGTCTTATTTAAATTAGCATAATAATCTCAAGATCAATCCATGTTGTTGCAAATGTTATTTCATCTTTTCTTAGAGCAGTATAGTATTCCATTGCATATCAAATTAAAAAGCTTTTGCACAGCAAGAGAAACCATCGACAAAATAAAGAGGCGACCAACCGAATGGGAGGAGATTTTTGCAAACAATGCCTCCGATAAGGGGCTAATATCCAAATTATGTAAGGAACTCATACAGCTCCACAAAAAACCCCCAAACAATTCAATTAAAAAATGGCAGAGGACGTGAAGATGGACCTGAAGAGGACATATAGATAGCCAATAGACATATGAAAAAAATCTCAACATCACTAATCATCAGAGAAATGCAATTAAAAACCACAATGAGATATCACCTCACACAAATTAGAATGGCTGTCATCAACAAGACAAATAATATAACAAGTGCTGGAGAGGCTGTGGAGAAAAAGGAAACTTCATACACTGTTGGTGGAAATGCAGATTGGTGCAGCCGCTATGGAAGGCAGTGTGGAGGTTCCTCAGAAAATTAAGAATAGACTTACCATATGACCCAGCAATCCCTCTCCTGGGTATATAACCAAAAAACCTGAAAACATTTATCCGTGAAGATATATGTGCTCTGATGTTCGTTGAAGCTTTATTTACAGTGGCCAAGACATGGAAACAACCAGTGTCCTTCGATAGATGATTGGATAAAGAAGACAAAGAAGAATATTTAAGAATGTGAAAAAAAATGAGATGATCACAACATAGTGATGTGGGACAAAAACTAGTTACAAAATCGTGTACAGGATAATGCCTATTTTATTTAATGTTTAAAATATTTATTTAAAAAACTGGAAATGTATCAAATACAAGCCAAAATATTAATAGTGGTTATTTCTGTGAAGTGGATTTATTGATAGTTTTGCTTTCTTTTAACTCTTTTGTGTTTACCAGATTTCCTTCTATATCCATCTTATGATAAAAGTTAAAATAGTGACTATGTTAAGAGTTGAATCCATGAGTGTTTAACTCAATAAAGAGCTCTTTATTAATAAAGAGATTTTGTGAGTGTGAACTGGCAAAGACTCATGATCATCCCCCACTTCTAGACACTGAACAGTGAAAGAGGAAAATTCTCAGATGACACAATTTACTTCCATTTTTCGTTGCTGTGAAATATATAAAACACAGAACATATAAATGTAGACATGAAAGTGCATTGCAATGTGATTTTTTAAACAGATTGTACCCTTGGCCAGTTGTCTTCTAATCCTCATTTGGCTGCTCTTCCTCTGGAACTGTTTCTTTGCTAGAGTGTTAATGGATTGGTTAATTTGTGAGCAACACTCCTAATTGTGTTAAATCTCTACAACCCTATTAAGCATTTGTACAGAATTAGATCAAAGAGCTTGGGGAAGCAATGTGCCAGTGGTGGGAGGGAAGGAAGAAGGGAGGGAAGGGAGGATGAGCAAGGCTAACAAGTGAATCTGTGCTCTAATTGAGCCCCCCCCCAAAAAAAAACAAAACCCAAAACAAAACAAAACAAAACACAGATTGAAAACCCAACGCCAAAAATTGAGAAGTATTCTGAAGCAAATAAAACAGCTTCCTTGCTATATGTTTAAACACCATGATATATCTATCTATCTATCTATCTATCTATCTATCTATCTATCTATCTATCTATCTAGAGAGAGAGAGAGAGAGAGAGAGAGAGAGAGAGAGAGAGAGAGAGAGAGAGAGAAAGAGAGAGAGAATATGAATGAGAGCCAACTTGTTCTTTTTATTTAGATCTGTTAGGATTTACTTTTATTTGGGTGAAAAGAAACGAGTGAGAATTAACAAAATCTCGAGTTCTATATTTTTAATTCTGGTTGCCTGTGTTTATATTTAGACACCAGAGGATAGGACAGATATTCTGTGCTTAAAGAGAAAAAAATTCAGAAAATATAACGAGTCAAGTCCATTTTGGAAACTAAAAATAATAGCTTGAAATATACGGATATTTAAAAACCATGGTTGGCAGCTGCTTTCTTCTGTACGTAAGAGATGAATTCAACACCCTAGAATGCTTACCATGCCTCGAATAAGTGGGGACAGGGAGAATGGATAAGGAAGCACTAACACTGGTCTCTGGGTGTTCTGACCATGTGTCCCATTTCTTATATGTAAAAATTTTTAGCAGCCTGTTTGTTTTAAAGTTCTTCATTCCTTGTATTATGTATTTTAGCACTTTCCACGTAAGAAATATTGAAGTACTGTTGAGGATGAAACCTGATTGAAACCCAGAAGCAATCTGAATTTTTGTTTCCTTAATAATTCCACTGTACTTCACTAAGAATGTTTTTCTTGTCATTTCTGTTTTAAATTGGATGGTGCCATAGATTTTAAGAGTCATCTGGAAAATCATAAAATAAAGACTATAATTAATTTTTGAAGTTTTACATAATTATGTTTGTGCAGGCGACATGGACTGGGAGGGTAAACATAAGGCTCATATAATAGAACAGCAGTAAAGAGCAGAGTCTGTGGTGTTGCTTCCTCAGCTCTCTGGGAGCTCCAGCTCATCATGCATTCCACTCACCAGGTCAGGAAGGAAAGCTATGGGATGTCCCAAGGGTTTTCTTAAAAGCTTTGCACCCCTCTACCAGGCAGGGTCTTCTGCCCCTAATGCCACGGGGGTGGCCCTGTCACTTCTTGCCATAAGCATAGACCAGTCTTGTGACCTTGCTCCTTGTGGGCTGCCGTGTCCCATGTGTTCTGGGCTTTTCCTGCTCTTGAGCTGGCAGGCTACTGCCCGCCTGAGGAGAGGAGCAGTGCACAAGTTACCATATACTGTGTCATCCTGTGTTGTCTCAGAGGCATTGGAACTGGCTCTTTATTTAGCAGCCCTCCTATGGGACTCTTTAGTGCGTCAGCCTGACCTTTATAGTCAGTGGGGTCCTGGAGTTGGGGAGTTAAAAGGTTGGAGTGTGGGTGATAAAAGAGGGGTGGTGTTAACTAACATGTTCCAGGAAGAGATACATTGCTAAGGTTTAGTTAAAAAACACAAAGGTGGTAAGTGTGTGTGTGGATGTGAGTCTGTGTGTGTACTTGCTTGCTGTGAAAGGGAGTTGAACTGAGAAGTTAAAATTGCCCTTTTCTTTGGAGGCATGCCATATTGAGTTGAAAAAAAGATTCTGGAGGTTCTTTCCATATTTGAGAGGTGAAAAAGGAATATGGCTTCCTTTATAACCTGGATTGGAACATTTTCTAGACATGTTCAGGTTCCTTCCATTCCTTTGAGATTTTCTAGGTCCTTGTAATGATGTAAACACATTCCATTGTTTTACAGTCAGTTAAATACATAGGATGCTTCCTGGAATAAAATTTGTGGTAAGGACAATGAGCAAACCAACGGCTTAGTTAATAATTGCTAGTGTGGAGTGTTCTGTTACTTTGCTTTTTTCCCCCTTAATTGGTTGAGTATTAATAAACTCATGGTTTGTTTCAAGGTCACAGCTAATTTTTTACTGGTCTTACTGAAATTTCAGGAAAAAAGCTAAAGAATTAACATAATAAATAATTATTGCTTCCAGGGCTTTTTGTTAAGATAATAAAATGTTAAAAGCAAGCCACTTGAGCAGAAAGTAATTGCCCTGACAAGCAAGGCACAGGCAGCATTCACAATGAAGCAGCCCTTCCCTCAATGTCAGCCAGATTTGCATCCCACATACATGTTTCCTCACATTATGGAAATGTATTTTTTCTCTCAACAGTGGAGAAGGAAACTCCAGGCTTCTACTTAATCTTGGCTGATGTTTGATTTCATACCCAAGTTAAAGGCAGGAGGTGGTGTCTACCCCCTCCACACCATGTATATGGCCACAGGAAATTCTCTCCATTAATGTCAAATTGCATCGGTGTCTCATTGTGGCTGCCACATGTCAGTCATTAATGCATTAGCAATCACTTAAGTCCACTTTCTACCTGCTAGTTCCCTGCCAGAGAAAACAGCATTGCAGGAATTTGCTTTGCAAGCCTTTAACCTTGAACCTCTGTATTCATGACATAAAGAGCTTACTCAGATAGAATGCTTTACAGATTATAATGTTCCTGTACCTACTCTTCTAGTTGTGAATCTCAACAGCTTGGTGAGGAAGGACATACACCCACAGTTCACAAATGTGGAGACTGAGATTCAGAAAACCTGCCTGGCTTATCTAAGTTTTCGTAGTATCTAAGTGATGGAGCTGGGATTTGAACCCAGAACTCTGGTCAGATGTAATGCTCTTTTTCCTAAGTGCATTAGAGTGCTTTCAAAGGATAGAATTAAAATTTAAGTTTGTCTCTCTATACACCCACCTTCCCACAGGATAGTTTCTGTAGATGTTGGGAGAAGTGATAGACATTTTTGATGGGTAAAAGAAAAAAAATAAAATTAATGGAAGAAATAGTAAAGTTAGTTCCATTTAATTTATTTGAAACAGTGCATAAAAGGATAAGAAAATTACTAACATAAGAGTGAAAGAGAAAGGTGAATATACCATTGGATATTGGCTTTAAGCTCCCTGGCAGCCGTGGGAAAAGGGAAATGCAAGAAGTCTTTCTCTGAGAGAGAGAGAAACATTTTTTTTTGGTTGCTGTTTCTACCGAGGGTCTATATCAGCAGGTTGAGTGATTCTTCTCATAATATTCTCAGTTTTGGTATCATTGTGGTGGCAGAATGTATATAGCTATTTTTTTTAAACCTGACCTCCAAATTGAAGGAATAACTTGAAAACAATGAAGTGAATGCAACTTTGGGAGGCAAAGACAATATATAGCTGACTTGATGAGGGACAGAAATCAGTATACCTAGCAGAGTAAAAAATCGCTTGTTTCTTAAATTTGTATCGTCGAAGCCCACTTCTGTGCACTAAGTTTTGAGAGTTGAGACCACACCAGTACTCTTGCAGTGCCTCAGAGTTGAAGATCTTTTCATTCTCTGGATGGCTCATTCAGTGACAGCGGCTAGGCTGGACATGGGCAGGAAGCCAGGGTATTCTTCAGGCTCAGACAGGGCTTGGTGGTGACCCTAGAGCTCCCCACCATTGAGGATGGCAGAGATGGTTTATGCCTGGAGCATTTGGAGCTGGTGGTACCCAGGCAGTCACCATGGCTCTAGGAAAACCTCAGGGAGAAGGTGCTCATGAAGTACCAAGACCTAAGCAGAATCGGTGCCTTCCTGATGAGCCTCTGAGGAGGAATTGGCTGCCAAAAGCCCCTCTAGGAATGAAACAGATTGACTTGAGTATGTGATGACATCTTTATTGCAACATAAGTGTCGGGGAATGTCTGTCACACAATGATTTTTTTGTGGCATAATGTTCACCCACTTTTGGGGGGTGGCACTAATTAGGTGAAGGTTGATTGGTAACACTGGCTCATGATCGTGTCATCCTAGGAGGTACAGCATTGCAAGGAAGACTCGGCACATAATATTGATCTTGCTGTGAAGTCTCAGTTTGCTGCCTTGAAACAAGAAAGTGGTGGCACAGATACTTCAGTAATAATGTTACTCTGTCTGCATTTCTTTTCTTGTTTTATTTTTTAAGATTTTATTGGGGAATTGGGGGAGGGGAACAGCGTTGAGGAATTGGGGAAGGGGAACAGACAAGTTGTCCTTTCGTTCTTCAGTCTAGTTGTGGAGGACGTTGCTTCACTGGCCCATGTTGGTACTATCATTGCGCTCTTCCTGGGTTAGGTAGATTGGTCGCCGGCCACTGGATGGCTGCTCACGGCGGCTCATGGCAGCTCACGCCAGCTGACGGCTGTGCATGCCAGCTGCCAGCCACTCATGGTAGCTTTATGACAGCCCACTGCAGCCTCACTGCAGCCTGTGCTGTCGCCAGCGACTCATGGCAGGCCGAGCTGTTGCTCACCATCTTAGCTGTAGAGGGCACAGCGTCACTGGCCCTAATGTGGGATCCGAACTGGGGCCCTGCTGCTCAGAGCTGGCGTCCCAAGCCAGCTCTTAACCAATGCACCACTCGGCTGGCCCTCTGTCTGCATTTCAATACTGTCAGTAATAGATGAAGATATTCCTGTTAAGTATATAATGAATACTTCTGGTGCCATTTTGGGGTTGTTGCCCTGCTCTGCTGCTGTTTTTCTGAGAATATTTCAACTTGGTGCACATGTTCTATGCTGAGGTCACTTGAGACTAAAACAGTAAAGTCTTCACTTACCAAGATAATAATAAAACCTAACATTTATGTAGTTTTGCAGTTTTTATTTTGTTCTTTCTCAAAAAAATATTGTCTTAAAAAATGATCTCATGATACTGGTAATAGCACTCACATTTTAGAGATATGGAGATATACTTAGGCTTGGCCAGTAATTAGCAGAGCCCCAGGATGTGAATGTTAGCTTTTGGGGTTCATACAGGAGTGTATTTTTCCCATGGTCCCACTGTGCCCCCTCCCCATTTGGAACAGGATATGTGATTTTTAATGCCCTTTCTCCAGCTGACCTGGAGCAAAGGAGCAGTGTGTTGCTTTGAATGAGCTAATCTAACTCATGAAAAACTGTGGGACCTAATCATGTTTATATTTTAATAAGTTGTAGCTGAGTCTTCTCATGCCCAGATCATGGTGGCTTTTACTTACCTGATTGTTTTAGTGTGTGGATGCTAATATTGTGCTAGTTATCGGAGATCGTGGGTTGAGCAAACAGGCCTGGTCCCTCTCCTTATGGGCTTGCATTTTAGTGGAGGGGGCACACAAAAACATGTAGACTAACACACCAAGATGAGTGCTACAAAGAAAATCATGCCATGAACTGGGAGCTTATGTAGTGGGGAAAACTTGAGCTAATCACAGAAGGCTGCCCTGAGAAGGTGGCTTTTAAGTAAATCATTTTTTTAAAGAAACTTATGATTTATTAGAGTAACGGATCCAAAACACGTTTTTAGAAAAATATAAAGTGCCCAAATACCAACTTACACAGGTGAGACAGGCCTGTGGGAGTCAAATGAAGCATTCACGGGGAAATACATTTAAAAACAGTCTAGATATTTACATTGGGTCAGTAAAGGTAAAACCATCTTTCATGGCTTTGATGTTACTCTAAGAAAAAAGGAATCAAACCAGAAAACCAACAATTGTAACTCACAGCATGCTCCACAGTTTCTTAGTAATGCATCTCGTTAATAGTTACTCCACGTTTTCTACATTTCACCTTTAGAGGAGAGTAGTGTAAAAACCCCCCAGCCTTGGGTAGGCCAGGCGCTGTGAGTGGTCACAATTTCAAATGCAAGTCCAAATCGTCTGCCTTTGGACTGGATGGATGAGAAACATGGACACTGGATGACAGCGAATTCAGGCTGGGAAGGAGTCGGGTGCCCAAATCCCCATCTTTTGGGCACTGCTTAACAGCTGTCACTTGCTATTAAGTGTTTCAGGTGGCTTCCCCAAACCTCTGTCACCCCAGGGTTTCCAAAGAATAAACAAGAGGCAGTCATCAAATATGGTGTGAAAATACTGCATGCATGGTGGGACTGCAGGCTGGTGCAGCCATTATGGAAATCAGTATGGAGGCAACTCAGAAATCTGAAAATGGAACTACCTTATGACCCAGCAATCCCACTCTTAGGTATCTATCCAAAAAATCCCAAGACATTAATCCAAAAAAATATATGCACCCCTATGTTCATTGTGGCGTTATTCACAATAGCTAAGACTTGGAAACAACCAAAATGCCCATCGGTAGATGACTGGATTAAGAAACCTTGGTACATCTACACAATGGAGTATTATTCAGCTATAAAGAAGAAGGAAATAGTACCCTTTGCAACAATATGGATGGAACTAGAGAACATTATGCTAAGTGAAATAAGTCAGTCAGAGAAAGACAAATATCATATGATCTCACTTATACGTGGATTCTAAGGAGCTGAATGGATGGGAGAAGTGGATGGAGATAGTCTCAGAGACACAGAGGAAGAACTGAGGGTTGCTAGTAGGGAGGGGGTGGGGATGAAGGAGAAGGGGAAGGGATGAGACAATACAATTGGGTAATTGTAATTTGGCCGCAGGGATAGAAAAAGACAGTTCGAGGAATACAATCAATAATGTTGTAAGCATTTCTTAGGGGGCTAGATGGACCCATGACCTTTTGGAAAGTCCACTTCATAGTTGATGTAGAGGCCTGACGACCACATTTTATTCCTGAAACTGATGTTGAATAATACTGTATGTCAACGATAATTATATATACATATATAACCTCGGGACATGGAGTAGAGTGCGGGAACGGATTCAATGGAATTGTAATAGATAAGCATGATATGGGGGTGGGAGGGCAGTGGATGGGGGAAGGGGGGTTGTTACTTTGTGAGGGTGAAAAGGGTAACTATTGCATTTTTCTGTACAACTGAAACTAACAATAAAAAAATTAAAAAAAAAAAAGAAAATACTGCATGCAAATGGAGGGACAAGCAGCGAGGCGTGGCTGCATCCCCACCCGCTACAGCCTCATTCACTACAGAAACTTGAGCCAATCATTCTTGTTGTCACAAGAAGAACGTATGAAAATAACATCACAGAAAAATTTCCCCCCATATGTCTTTTTGATAGTAACTAAGTGAATAAACACTCGTGGTTAAAATGTCAAATTCAACTATTTTACTTAGAAAGGAATAAAGTCATTGAAATGGAGACCCCAAAGTGAACAAAGTGTATTGAAATGTAATAAATTATGTTCAGAGTTACTTTTAAAATACTGTATTTTCTTTTTAGATTTTTGATTACTGAATACTTTTCTTCAACTAAATATCTTAACCTAAATTGGGACTAAATATATAAACTTAAGATAGGTGAGTTTGTTTAAACAATACAAAACAAAACAAAACACCACAAAAAACTGATAAAGATTGCCCAGTTAAAACCTATTTGCCATTTTTAGAAAGTGACCTAATTTCTCTTTCTTATTTTGGAAGTAACCACTAGATTATTCTGTTATTTCTCTCAACCCGTATACTCCAAAGTGTTATGTCTCCTCCCCAAATAAGTAGGAGGGTGCTCCTTGACCATCCCTGTGAAGGTTCTCACCATAGATGCCTGGTATATAATTAAATTAATTGTTTTTAATTAAACTTGATCACTCAGTGTTCCTGATGCCTAGACTGGTGTTGGCACATATCAGACACCTATTTCTTCAATAAGTGAATGAGTTTTGTAAATTATAGCATTGTTTAGTTTGCCTTTTACTCCGAAACATCTCTAGCAGAAATTCCATTATGTAGATAAAAAATTTTTTTTTTTTTAGCTGAGCCATCCTGCCACCTGTTGGCAGCTCAGCGGCAGCTCAGCTCGGGTGGGACCCGAACCGCTGTTGCTCAGAGCTCACACTCCCAAGCAAGCTCTTAACCAACTGAGCCACTCGGTCAGCCCTGTAGATAAACTTTTAAAACTAGTTTTGTATATATATTTTAAATTCAGATCTTCTAGGAATATTTTAGTAGAAACCATTCTTTATATTTAATTAATTATTTTTTTATACATGTACAGTTTCTTTCCCCTTTAACTGTTTTTTTATATAATATTTTTTTTGTAGACCAATTTTGGAAAATAATAAAAATATAAAGAACTAAAAAGGTTTATAATGCTGCTACTCATTGTCATTACTATGGTTCATTATGTTTCCTCCTAGTTTGTTTGAAATTCATGTGTGTGTTTTTAAGAATTAGAACTATACGTATGTGATTTTATATTTTTCTTTTTAAAACTTAACCTGAATTGTGACCTTAAATTAAATTATCTTAAGTAATCTTAAGCTATATTTTCATATATTCTTAAAATTTAGAAAGCCATTTTAGAGCATGATTATCTTGGCTGCATAATACTCCTTGCTATAGAAGTACAGAGTTTTTATGCAACTTTCTCTGAGTCTGAACATTGTTTCCTAGCTAAGGATATTACGGTAAATGCTAAATTGTGTTGTGATTAGTGTCTTTGTATACACATCAGCTATTTGTACATTCCTGATTATTTACATAGTACAAATCACCAAAAATGCA
Source organism: Hipposideros armiger (assembly GCF_001890085.2). Lineage (NCBI taxonomy): Eukaryota > Metazoa > Chordata > Mammalia > Chiroptera > Hipposideridae > Hipposideros > Hipposideros armiger. Next base: position 55,947 of record NW_017732386.1, on the reverse strand, counting down.
TTAGTGGATTTGTAACAAACTACCCTCCAAAAAGGTTGTGCTCATTTATATTCACACCCACAAAACACACCAGAAATATTTCAGTCTTTGCCAAATTATTTGACAAAAGAGGGTTTTCTTTGGAAATATATTGCAAGGTTTATTGGCCATTTGTGTTTACTTATTGACTTGTGCTTTGCTTTTTTTCCTAAGAGTTGTCATTGTATTTATTGTTTTTTAAAGTTCTTTGTAGGAATGTCATTAACCCTTCTCTTCAAAATGTTTTTCTCATTTTTAAAAAGTTTATCTTTTAATTCATAGCATTTTCTTAACATACAGAAACTTGTGTGCATACACACATATGTATGGTAAAAGGGGATGACTAGCTGTTTTGATAATTTGCAGTGGAGGCCTTGAGTCATTGATGGAGAGATGCTAAGTGGGTGGGAAGCTATTCCTATGTTCTTTCCTTTCTTGTTCTTTTGCTTTGTCTCAGACTTGGATGTTAATCATTTCTTTACACATCCTATCAATGTTGTAAGTAGAGGTAATTCTTGTTCCAAAAGGGAGATTATTGAGTTAGTCTACTCTTTTGTTAGTATCTTTTGTATGGGAATTTCTGTGGTTTAGTGGGGAAATGAAGGTAGAATGAAATTGGATAAAGGTGGTTAGCTACTGTCACAATCCTGAGGTCAGCCACAGTTTTTGAAAAAGTTGTTTTTGTACTGAAATTTTTGTCCTCCTCCCCCCATTCATTCTTCTTTGCTATACCACACAAGTCAGATAGTAAGGGAAGGAAAATCAGAGTGGATTATGGCACATCCAGTGGACCTGGATGATGTGGAATTCAAGTATCATTAATAACCTGTATTACAGATTTTATGTGAAATACTAATTTAGATGTACGTAAGTATTAGATTTTCTGAAAAAATTTTAGAAACCACACTATTTGAAAGAGAATGCAAATTTTCAAAGAATAAATATGTAAGTGATTGGTGAAAAGAGTCTTCCTTAAAAGAGTCCAGACGTGACTAGTTTAGAATCAAGTGTCAGAACATTGATAATTAACACATATTAGCATTAATAAACACTGAAATGTTCAAAATGTGGAGCAATGCATTTCAAAAATGCATTGCATTTCTAAAATGGGGTATTTTGCATTTTCAAAAATGTCCTGATATTACAGAAAAAGCCCTTTTGAAATTAATGAGAAGTTTTAGATATAACATTAGATTGGATTTTTGAGTTAAAAGTCTATAGTTTTAAAAAGTCTATTTATATAAAATGAAAACAAAATGAAACTTTTATATTTTAATAGGAGTATATATTGGTTAATAATCTTGCTTCTGAGCTCAAAAGTACTAAGAAAATCTCTGGTTTCCCAAAATTCAAAATGTTTATTGCCAAAACCAACATCTAAGTAATATCTTTCAGTCAACAGTGTGGTTCAAAATTATGATCCTCTGTTTAACTGAAATCTGAGTTAAGTGTTTTTGATTGTATTTGAAGTTATACATACTTTTATGTGAATGAGCACAAAGCATAATTCTGAGGTTAAGGTAAAACTGTGTGGTATTTATTAAACTCTATTGATCAGGTCTACATGTATATATTGATCATCTACTATATGCTCAATTCAGTGCTTAGTTCTTTGGGAAGAGGGGCAGGAAGTTAGGTCCTCAGAGAGAATTTCCAGAATTAAGTAACATTATCTTTTACGCAGATATAAACCAGTGCTCATCTGGCATCCTTTTATAACAGGGTTCCCAACCATAGTTGACTTTTGCTGTATTAATAGTATCGTTAATGTCAGCACTTGCTTATTCAACTTTTGCCTCATGTTAGATTTTTTTCTGCTATACATTGCTGTTTATATTACCATTGTTTTGTTTTTTTTGTTGTTGACTGGCTCTTTGGCCTGAGAATTCAGTTTGGAATGGTTTTATTTTTGTTTGTTTGTTTGTTTGTTTGTTTGTTTGTTTTAAGCAACACAAACAATTAACTGTATGTCTGTGGGTACATTTATATGATGATTTATACCCACTTATTCAGCAATAAAGTCTCATTCCTAAAATATATAAACTATATTCCTTGTAAGGACCTTGAATTGGTGGAAGTATGTACATGTTAAAGCGTTATTATCAAGCTTTAGACCAAATAAAAATATTCTGTCTCATTCTAATTTTTGCCATTCCAAAACACAGTGGCCTTCTGTAGCTTGAGCAGTTTAATCAACTGTTTAGAATTTCTTGGCTGCAACCTGTTTTAGAGTTTAACTCAGCTATTGTTGAGAAGAGGTCATTCCTCAGTCACTACTAAGCTTTTGTAAGTATGCTATTGTTAAGAGCTATTAAAGAAAAAGAAGTTTTGAAGTCTTGATTAGAAAATAAGATGTACTCATTGTGCTTTATGTTTTGAGATACAGCTGAAATACATATTTTTAATTGTTATAAGTCATTGTAAAAACTTGAATAAAAAATGGCTGTACTCATAGACAGATTAAATTTGTAATTAAGAGCCAAACTGCTAAAGTTACAATATGGATTGTATTGTGAGAATTAATGCAGGTCTAATTAGTCTCAAATTATTCTTCCATTTGTCTATACAATTTAATGTTTAAGAAGAAGTACTATATGGAAATTCCACTGTCTAATTGGGACCCTCCCATCTTTTGCCTACAGTGGTCCCATTGGCCATAGCAGAGTTTCTCCCAAGTTCACAGCATCACCAAGAGGCCTGCTAGAGTGCAGAGACCTGGACCTTGCTGAGCAGTTTTGATTCAGGGACTGGATTGGGACCTAGGAGAATCTGCAATTTAAAAAAGCAATTTAGGTGATTAAAAAATCCTCTTGGGAGAAAGCAAAGGCCTTTTCATGGTCAAAAGCTAATCTTGGCCTCCTTTCCCCTTGCATTCAGTGCATTTCATGAGGAACCCCTAACAGATGGCGGCACTATGCCTAATGCAGGGTTGGCTTTTAACTCTCACCCTTGTTCACTTGCCCAAGTTCTGGTGTGAGGTCCATCCCCATCTTTCTCCTGGAGATCTTCTTGTCTTTTATAGTCTAATTTCATTTCACCTTTTCACTGTACTTTCTCCTGCAACACACCCTACTTAGGTGTAAGTTAGCCAGTCTCTTATCTGTGTTCTCATTATGTTTTACCCAAATCTCTCATCCCTTTTCACACTTAACTGCAGTTGTTAAGAACATGGCTCTGGAGCTCAACTGCCTGGATTTGAAACCTGGCTCCTCCTTTCTAGCTCCTTGATGAAGGATAAGTTTCTTAACCTCTCTGGGCCTCAGATTCTTCATGTGCAAGGTGGGAGAATAATAACTACCTCACTTGCTGTTGCAAGGACAAAATGAAATAATAAATATATAGGACAGTGACTATTAAGTAGTAAGCATGCAATAAAGGTCAGCCATTCATGTCTTCATTATTATCTCTAATACTGTCATTTTCATCATCATCCTACAGAGCTCCCTCGTACCCAGAAACCTGGAGGGCAGCAATTTTGTTTCCCCTTCCATTTCCAGCACCTAACACGTACTCACATCCCAGACAGCCCTGCAAATGTCTGGATGGAATTGACTTTACTGGCAAATATGTTTCCTGACTTGGATGTTGCCATATCTCAGCAGTCTAAGGCTGTAGAGCACATCTCTTCTTTGGAGCCTCCCTGAAGAATGTACAATAGTCCCCCCTTAGCTCCAGTTTTGCTATCTGCAGTTTTACTTACCCATGGTCAACCACAGTCTGATAATATTAAATGAAAATTCCAGAAATAAACAATTCATAAGTTTTAAATTGTGTGCCATCCTGAGTAGTGTGATGAACTCTCACACTGCCCGGCTCTGTCCTACCCATGATGTGATCCATCACTTTGTCCAGCATCTCCACACTGTATATGTTCCCCGCTCATTAGTCACTTAGTAGCTATCCCAGTGATCAGATCCACTGTCATGGTATTGCAGTGCTTGTGTTCAAGTAACACTTATTTTACTTAATAATGGCCCCAAAGCACAAGAGTAGTGTGATGCTGACAATTCGGATATGCCAAAGAGAAGCCATTAAAATGCTTCCTTTAAGTGAAAAGGTGAGTAGAGTACAATAAGATATTAGAAGAGAGGCCACGTTCATATAACTTTTATTACAGTGTATTGTTATAATTGCTCTATTTTATTATAGTTAATCTCTGACTGTGCCTAATTTATAAATTGAACTTTATCGTAGGTATGTATATATAGGAAAAAACATAGTGTGCATATGATTTGGCGCTATCCACAGTTTTAGGCATCCACTGGGGGTCTTGGAACGTATCCCCTGTGGATACGGGAGGACTCCTGTACTTCCTGTGCTCCTAAAGCAGTGTCCAGGCCAGGCCCTGCCCTTCCTCTGATCCTCATAAGCTGCAGGGAGAAACATCTGAGGTACTGCTGGCTGTGTGCACTGTGGGCTGTTGGCATCTACACCTAGGTTGCACCTCCTGGTCCCCTTGGCACATGCCTGCAGCTTTTGTGAGCTCCACTGCACTCTTTCCGGGCCTCCAGTGCTGCCTCAGAGGAAAATGCTCCTTCAGTTGTAGTGAGTTATGCTTGCCTAGGAACAAGCTCATAATCTCAGAATGCAGAGACTAATTTCACATTTGGAAAAGACAGCAGTGTCCAAAGGAAGCGAACCTCTAAAGCACTCTGCACTGACAGACACTGCTCCCAGGTTACATAGCTCTGCCCTACATGGGAACAAATGTCCACATTCCTACCTCTTAGAAGACAGAAAACTGGCCCAAGTGTCCAAATGACTATTTTCCCAGACTCTACGGTTTCTAAACAGTTTCACGGATCTTCAGTCCAAGTTTCAATCAGGTTTTCCTCCCATTTAGTAGTTTCTGTGAGACGTTTCCCGGTCCTAGCTGTGGAAATGTCTCTTCGCCCTTTTATTCCTTGTTTGACAAACACTAGGTTTGTTTTCCATGGTGTATCTTCCTGGGGCTGCTGTGACAGAGTACCACCGACTTGGTGACTTAAAACAACAGAAATGTACTGTCTTAGTTCTGGAGACCAGAAGTCTGAATTCAAGGTGTCAGCAAGGCCATGCTCTGTCTAGAGGCATTGGGGGACAATCTGTACCATGCCTTTCCCTGAGTTCCTAGCGGCTGCGACAGTCTTTTACTTGTAACTGTATAGCTCCAGTCTCTGCTCCTGTCTTCCTGTGGCCTCTGTTTCTTCTGTATGTCTCTTTTAGGGATCCTTGCTAATGGATTTGGGGCCCACCTGGATATGGATAATCCAGGATAATCTCCTAATCTCAAAATCTTTAATTATATTTGAAAAGATCCTTTTTCCAAATAAGGTAACATTTATACATTCCAGGGATTAGGATTTGATATCTTTGGGTGGACATTATTCGACATTCTACATATGGGTAATAAGAGTTTACATGATCATATGTTGTTACATCATACCAACTGCATAAACTAGTTGTGTCAGTTAATTTTGGTAATCTGGTTGCTGCTGAGAATTTTTCATATTTGAGGAAGAGAGAATAACAACCACCACAAGAACAGTTTTTTGAGCCCTTATTGTGTGCCAAGTACTATGACAGGCACCAGCTTACACTACCTCGGAGGAGGGTGCTACTGTTATCTCCATTTTTCTGATAAGGTGACTGAGGCATGGAGTATGCTAGTAACTTGCTAAGGTCTGCTTAGCTAGTTGGTGGCAGTCAGCAATGCACTCCTGGTGGCTGTTGCTTTCAGAGTCTGTGCTCATAAAAGATTCAGAGCTGCAGAGAGGTGGCCGCAAGTCAGGGCTGGGCAGGGGCCTTGGTGTCCTAGTTTCCACCACTAACTAACCTGGTGGTAAGACTATGGGCAAGTTAGCCCACCTGTATGAACTTGATTTTCAGTATTGCCTAGTAAAAGGGCTATGAAGAGGGAATTAATAAGGAGGAAAAAATCAAAAGAAAACCAGTGAGAAGTGTTAGACAAAGGTTTGGTTGGCTTAGGTTGAATTTAACATTAGATGTTTGGGATATCTGGGAAATTTGATTATGACAAAGCTTATATAAAAAGCTCTGTGTAAACTGTTAAGCACTACACAAATGTTAATGATACTGTTATTCAGTTAGTTCCATTTCCCCCTGTACTCTGACTTTGGTATCTTAAAAATGAGCTTGTTAGGAAGAAAGCATGCATATTAATGCTTTAATGAGTTTAAATACATGTGTTAATATTTGACATTAAACATATTAGGAGAAAAGGTAAGGTATTATGAAAACATCTAAGAACAATTTCTTTGGAACCATTTTTATAATTTTAATTTATGCTGTCTTTATGGTAAAGAAATCATTGGATTTTTGCATCTTTTCTGATTTAGATGAGGAAATTTTTCCCCCCTTATGTAAGCTAACTTTTGCCCAGGGCTCCTGCTTGTTAACATTTGCCCGTCTTTTTCCTGCCTGGCATTGGCTTTTTCTCCTAACCTAGGCTGGAGCTCTGCGAATCCAGCATGAGGCTAGATGCCTGCCACAAGGAGAGTCCAGCGGACAGATCCTGAGGTGGAGAGAACCTCCCAGTTCCCTCTTCCTTTCTCCTTTGCTGTAGAACTGTTTGTCTGAGGTCTGTCCTTTCTCTCCATTCCTCCACCCTCATTTCTTTCTACTGCCAGTTGGTAGATTTGGCTTTAAAATGGACAAACCTCCTGCTCCCCTGGTTCAGAATTAATGATTTTCATCCTTTCAGGGATCTTGCTGTGAAACACACAGGAGCCTGTTGAGTTTCTGCTAAGCCTGACGGTTCACAATGGAGCATTGATCCTGGGGCTGAGTGGCACCCCGGCTTCTGCAGCTCACCGTGAGCTGCAGGGCAGAACGTACTTTCAGTGGTTGTTTAGATCTGACACGTTGGCTTTTGTTTATACTTAAATTGGGGGCATGCTTCCCCTTATTTCTATCATTTAGGACGTGGTGATCAGCCACCTATAGACTTTCGGTGCCCACAGCATTGCTTATGAAATCATCACATATCAAATGGGCTGATTTTTTTCCCCTCATAAAAGAAACTCTTTTTCAGTTGGTGTATCGATTGGTGTAGTTACTATGAATTGAGCCTGATCCATTTATCCCTTTATTTGAGGTTTACTAAAATTGTTTACCCCTTTTGGAGACAGAAAAATGATCTAGATTGCGATTGAGTCGTTCCAATTCTTTTCATGCCGAGCAAGGCTCTCTGCTAAATTTGGGACCTCAGGAGACAGCTTGAGGATCCGGACAGTTACAAGTGAGACACGTTGGCTGCCTGGCCACATGCCAGGTGCCAGAAGGTAAGGCTGGAGGTTTGCGCCTGGATTTGGACATAGCTGCTGCTGTTAAAACAAAACAAAACAACAAAACAAAACAAACAGAAAAACCCCAACTTTATTCTTATGGAATATGTGCTGAAATCTAGAAAACTGAGGTTCTTTGGTGTGGGAAATCCCATGGTGGAATTCCCAGAATTAGTGGTGGCACCTGGAAATTCTAATTTCAATTCAAATTAGCCTGAAGTAGGCCCTGCAGGGGCTGCTGGGAAACATACAAGTGGTGTTTGTTTTGGGGAATGTTAAGTATTGGTGGTAATGTCAGGTGTAGGAATATTGAAGGAATGTGTGTACACAAGAGGAGGAATTAAAAGGACTTTTAAATTTTATTTTGACATTACCATCATGTGAAATGCATGCTCTAGCAGTAACTGTAAACAAAGAAGAAGCGGGTTTGGTCCCTGAAAGATGCCTGGAAGATGTCCTGTTCACTTGGTGCCACGTTCATTTCCATGGAAATATAGGAGACAGCACAGCAGCCCGTCAAGGTTTTCTTCAGCTTCGGTTAGAAGAGAAATATTTCTTCTAATTTAGTTTTGGATGGAATGATAAAACAGTTCTAATACTCTCATATTTCTTAGTGGTACTGCACAGTAATTTTCAGTTTACATTACATTAAAGCTGTCATAGGCCCCTGAAATGAATGGAGTTTTGTTTTTTTCTTTTTTGGTGCTGACACTTTGGTATAATTTGGAATACTGAGAAAAACTCCCAGTGTAACACAGATGAATTTTTAATATGATCAACTAAGTCAGTTTTACTCAGTAGAATATTAATAATTATTGTGTAGTAAAAAGGCTGTGCTGATATTAAATTTCAATGGTAAAACCAGAAATTAGATTATCACCTCATCTCTCTCTCTTTTTTGTTTAGAAATCAACAAAAATGTCACACACACACACACACACACACGCACACCTTATTTGATAGCATGCTTCATAGCAAAGTTTTAGGAATGAAAAGACATTCTTGTTCCTAGCACATCAGCATTCTTTCTCCAGTAGAAGTGTGAGGAAGGCAAGGTGAAAATCAGCTTGTCTTTTTGAGACCTTGCCATAGATCTGCCTAGATTTTCTTGGTTATTTTAAGGATTACTGCTTTGGTTACTCTGCTGAGTTGAATGGTGCAGAGTGAGTTGATGTTAATCATAGACAGCTCATTCTGATGTCACCTCTTTCAGACAACTTCAGTTTTGTTTCATTTGTGAGTTATGGGCCATCTGAGGCCTGTGGCTGTGATTTGGGGGGGAGTCTGTTGCACTGCCGGTCCAGCCTGTCCAGTCCTGTTCTCTAAGGCCGAATTGAGCACAGATAGAGAGATGATATGTGGTTAGGGTCTGTGTGTGGGGGCAGGGGAGGGTCTGGCTCTCACCCTGGTCTCAGCCTTTACAGAGCAGAATAGATAGGGAAAGGCTGTGGTTTGAACCGAGGAAGTGTGTCTTGGCATGAGCAGGGCCTGAAAAATAGGGAAGGCAAGAAGGTCTTTTGGACCCCTCCTCTTTTGGACCTATTCCCTTCACTGGGTGGAGCAGGGCAGGGTGGGGAGGGACCCTTAGCCACCTCCCATGACTGAAGTGTGGGTTGTCTGCCCTGCACCTTGCTGGCTGCACTCTTTCTGAGCTGAAGACTGAGACCATCTTTCAGACTCCTGAGGCTTTAGTGGTCTGCTCTCGGTGCCTGGGAGAAGACTTCTGTGGCTAATGGTGTTGAAGCTGGAGAACTAAATGGTCACCACCCTGAGTTCCCTGGGCACAGATGCTTCAGGAGGACTTTTGGGTCTGCACAACTCCAGAAAGAAGTCACTCTCACTCTCTCACTGTGGTTCCACCCTTCTTCCTCTAAGTACACAAATCAGCCTTAGGCTCTGATCTTCGATGGGTGGGGGCCATATGGGGAGAGGGCTGCAGAAACATGGCTTCTCATTCTCTACCTCTCAGAGATCCTATATGCATATGAAGAGCATCTTTTCTTAGGGCCTGGTTCTGAAGTCAACAGAGAAGGTGAAAAATCATTTTTGATGTTTATTTTTTCATGGCTAACTCTGAATTGTTGACTTCACCCAAGGGTTATGATTCCTATACATGCCACTGCACATAGTTTCATGTATACTATGTGCTAGTAGAGTGTGATGGTATTTTACAGTTCCTGCTCTGTGGAGGTGAGCAAGAGAGTGCTATGTTACTTGGCCACTTCATGTTGGCTCAGAAAGAGGCTGTTCAGGCACCCCTGCCCTTAATTACCTTCCTTAGTTTCTAAGCTGTTTCTCCAGACACAGACCCTGGCTTTGGTTGAATGGGAGGGGAGAAGTGTGTTTTGTTATCTTCAGTCATCCCTACAGATGCTGGGGGGAGCTTCTTTGTTAGTTTCAGGTCCCTGGGTTCCCTCAGAAACAGATTTTCCTGACCTTCTGGCCTTGGTTTCTCTGTGCACTCCCCCCCCACCCCCCACTCCATTTTGATGAAAACTTCTCTACTGGAGGTTCCCTGGCCCAGCAGCTCATCCAGTGGCTCCCTGAATTTTACTTCTGCTCTATCATTGACTCCCTTTCTGCTGTTTACATCTTACCTTGGGGTTCCTAACCCATACCTGAAGTCTTCCATTTGAACTTCACAAATGTCCTGGAAGGTGGAGAAGGGAGCTGGGTATGTGCTAAGTCCTGGGTATAGTGAAGTATATGCAGGTGTTATTGAAGAATAAATGTTCACACCAGCTTCTAAAAGGAGATCCTGCTATTCTGACCGTTTTAATGATGCAGAAACTGAGATTCAAAGCTGCAACGAAGGGAGACATCTTATGCATATTTACTATAAAAATTCTCACTGAAACCAGTCGATGCTTCTTTCTTTGCTCACTGTGTGTGGAGAAGCTGTAGATAAACTGTGGTCACAGTGATTGATGTGCTCGGCTGTGCTGAGCTGTCTCCTCTGCTTGCACCTCCCACCTGAGGGAGGCAGCCTAGCATAGGGTTTAAACCAGAGATTATACTCGAGCCAGATTTCTGGCCCCATGACTTTGTGACTTTGGGCAAATTACTCAAACTCTCTGTGCCTCACTATTAATTATACTGATTAAATAAATTAAGCATTTGAGGATTCTAATAGTTTCTTTTTGTTTGTTTGATTTTTTAACCAGAGCATGAGTAAAGATTTCTCTTGCATGTACCAGCTTGATCTGGTGGAAGATAGGGTCGTGGGGCCTTTTAGATAGGCTCTAGGCTGTTAAGTTTCAAGTTGCTGACTGCCTGCTGAATGCTAAGATGTCATTTTCCTAAAATAAGAACGCTGGATGTCATAGGTATGCTGCTCATTCCTCTCGTTGCTATCCTCAGAGAACTGATCTTCCTCTCTACATGTATCAGAGTCCTGTGGATACTCCAGCCCCCACCCCCCAAACGTGATTTTCTTCTGATATTTAATCACAAATGGCATGGGGACAGAGGCTGGGGAGCAGCTCGGTAGCTGGATTATTGCCATTCTAGCCTTCCCAGCTGCCTGTATGCTGGCCTTTTAGGGACATTGGACCCTCTTGCTCTGTAGACTCTCTCTCTCACCTGTTCCAGTAATGAGTGAAACCACGAAGCCTTCCATTTTCTGGTTAGAAAGGAGGCTGGAAGGGCCAGAGCTCCAGGGAGAGGCATCACATCTGCAATTCACATCAAAGGAAGAAAGTCCCCTTTGCTTCTGAGCTGGATTTTTTAGAGACAAATGGATAGAAGTGTTGTGAGAATATTGAGATAAAATGGGAAATGGAGGCAGGCATAGTCTGGAGAGAAAAATAATCACTTTTCCGATTCAGGTTTTATTTTAGGTTAGCATGCTTCTGCGCACACTTGACATCACACCAATTTACATAAAGCTTTTCTGAGATAAGAAAGGTTTCTACTAATTTTTTACATTCCATTTTCATGAAAAATATCAGTGTTTCAGGTAAAGATATTCTTGTTGATCTGTGAGGTTACATTAAGAAACCACTATATTGGTTCTCTGATTTTCTTTTTTCCCAAAGCTCTACATTGATCTCTGGAATTAATGTTGGTGAGCTCCTGAGGTCTCTAAAATGAAAATGGGAAGGACCATGGCTCTTTTTCATCCCTGAGAAGGTAACTGAAGTTGGTGTGTGGGTATCTGTAGAGTCCAGATTTCCTTCAGATTTTTCCATTTAACCCCTTGGGCTTTGGGATAAGGGCATTAATTTTTATGTAGAGATGTTCGCATTTTTGGGTCCCATTCTTGAGCCATGTGGATTTGGGGGTGAAATGGAGCTGGAAAGAATTGTAGTAGTATTATCAGCTCTGAAACAGCTTAAGAACTTTTAGAAGAATTCTTTTGGGAACTGGAGTAGGGGCGGTGTGAGGAGGGTGGGGACAGTCTGATTAAAGAGTAGCCTCTCTCAGTTACAACTGAAGTCCTATCTTCAGTTTTATATGGAACCTCAGTTTAGAAAATGTATATATTGGGTTGTCGGAAAAGTCATAACACATTTTTGCAACGAAAAACATATAAGAAATACATCATGACTTTTCTGACATCCCAGTAGTACATGGAACTGATAGCCATCCCACTTCACCTCCCCTTCAGTTCCTATTGTGTCCTCAAGGCACCACCTCCAATTGAGGAAAAAAACCAATATTTGATGTACTGGAATTAGAGGGCACCCAAACTCTGTCAGCTCTGGGGTTTCTGCTTATTGCCCAGTTATGGCCATTGGTCTTAAGTTAGGGAAAATATTTCCTCAGAGGTGAAAAATTGGTTCCAGTGGTTTTCCAATGGTTTAGGGGTGAACTGTCCTTACCAGATGGTGAGAATTTTACTAATGATAACTACTAATGAGTAATGCTTCCCATGTTTCTGGTGATGAGAGTTATGCTAGCTTTGTTTCCCTGGAATGCCCTACACAAATTACTTAAACAGTTTGTATGGGGGATTAGGAGACATATTCATGAAAGTGTAATTATATTACAAGCGTCAACAGGGAGACCCATTAGATAGTTATAGGAGGATGAAAAAAACACAAGACAAATCATTGGGAAGTTTGAAAACTTGATAAGGTGACTGGTCCCTTTAGGAAATGTCTCATAAAGACTCAATGAACTGGACAATTTCTTAGGCTATCCTTGAAATTAGGGCACACTGACAAGAACAGCTTGTTTGGTAGAAATCACTGGGCTTTGCACAATAGTTCTAAACGGGGTTACCACACTCGAGTTCCTTTAATAATTCTCAGTCAGTGTAAGTTCTACATGTTTTATAAATGTTATCTTGATGTATTTTATCAGTTATAAAGTCTTTTTAAAAATTTTCTATGTTTAAGTCATGTTTCTCAAACTAGGGACCCTCAGAACCCTTTAGTAAGACATTCCTTGGGTCTTCTTTGATAATTATTTTTCTTCAAAAGGTTTCTGAACCTAATTCAAATTTGAGAAACACTGACATAGAGGGGGATATGAGGTACCTAAGACCACAGATTACATGAATTTCTTTCACATCTGTTTGGAATAACATATTCCTTTCTTTGTCTCTTTGTTTTAGAAGAGAAAGTAAAGTGCAGTGTGTGTTTGTTTGTGTGTGTGTGTGTGTGTGTGTGTGTGTGGCATAGAGTGTACTACTATTAACGTGCTACAATTTATTTTAGTTCTCTGTTCTGAGTAAATGTCTAAAATGTATATGTACCTTATTGTGAAAGTGCTGGTCTTTAAGGAAAAGTCATCCTTATTTTACTTGGAAACTCTTCACTGATTGCCTTTTAACTGCAATCAGATAATTTATGTCTGTATTTTGGGCTTTTCTTAGACTGATTTCATCTTAAGAGTCCTTTATACTTTCTACTATTTCCCAGCGTCTCTTAACTATGCTTGTCAGGCTTGTTCCACAAATTTGCCTTGATTCTGTCTATCTTGGAACCGTGGTTTATATTAAACCCCTTATTTAAAATGTCCTCTCATCCATCCATCTAAACCCCAACTATACCTTGCTGTTTGCACCACGTCATAGTTCCTCAGTGAATAGGAATGAAACTATAATGAAATCGTAAATTCTAGCGCAGTCCTCCAAAATTGGATATGTGAGGAGGAGATACTGACCTGACCCTTATCCTTTGGGTTCTCACTCATTTCCATTGCCCTTTCCATTTTGACCTCAGGGGATCTTTAATTCTTTTAGAATGTTATAGATGAGGCTGGACTACCTCAACAAGGATTCATATTTATTTTCTTTTGGGGAATTATCAACCCATATCCATATTTTGCTTATGAGGTTCTCAAATTGGGTCCCTATGACAATTCCCTGTGATAATCTATACATTAAGATAAACCCTTAATTTAAGGGTTAAACACAATGTAACCCTTGAGTATATATTGCCTTAATTACTTTTGTTTCATTCATTAGGCACTCAATAAATAATGCTTGCAGTTGATGCTTACCTATCTACTTTATCTCTTCTAAGAAAACGAAATTGCTCTGAGAGTGGGGACCATGTTGCCTGTGCAGTTATTGACCAGAACATAAAGATTTGGTTGGTTTTTAGTGCAACAAAGTGGTGACCCTGTTTGACTCATCTCCTGGGATCAACAGATTATACTGCTGTCAACTCCGATAGGGTTAACTCATAATTTTTTTCAGTTTGAACTAGGTAAATTGTAATGTTGCTTAAATTGAAGTGACCCTCTTGAGTAGAAATCTGAATTTTCCCTGGTAATATTGATAGCTTTACTTGGGCTGCTAGATAGTTATTGGAAACAAGAAGACGACACATAGATGCTTTAGTGGGAGATTGGTGGATTTGGTTTATTGAGGCGATAGGGCCTGCTGGTGGTGAATGCATCACAGTGGAGAAAAACCTCCATCCTCTGTAAAATAGTTAGGGTAAGAAGCAGAACCAGAGAGCATGTGTTAAATAGAATCCAAATCAAACCTACTAATTGTGCAAATGATTTAAAGGTTACTGAGGAAATTGACTTAAACTGCTAACTCAGCATAGAATAGCACAAACACAGGCAAAGCTGGGGTTGCCATAGTAATTAAGTATACACAGGGTAATGAGCCTCTGGTATATGGAAGGCGTAGTTAGAGTACATCTGGAATGCTGGTTTCAGAAAAAGAAAAAGATTCTACAAGTTTGGTTTTGTGTGATCAAAGATCATTTTGAAGCTAAGAAACAAAAGATATTAAAATGTTTGTGTTTGAGGTGACTAGAGCTTCTTGTAAGCTTAGAAGTAGGGAGCGAATAAGGGATCCTAAAAAAGATCAAAATAGCTTGTTGTCACTCTGAAGGGATGTCTTTTTCTTTAGAGAAAATTGGATCATTTATAGGCCATTGATGCAGTTAATAATATGAATTTTATCAGCCCCAACCAAATCATCTGGATGAATTTCTTGCCTTCCCTGCCTAATGTGAAATACTAGTTCAGTATACCTCTCATTTGTCATTCAGAAATTGTTAAGTGCTGTTGACAAACCGATAATGAGTTTGACATGGGATCAATATTGACAACAGTCTTTAGCGCAGACATGTTTATTCTGTAGTGTGGTTTCTTAAAGCATGGGCTTAAAGAGTTATTTTCTACTCCTGGAGACATATAAATAAACTTCACTCTAGCAACTGTTTTTAGAAGTTTCATCAAATTTTTAAGAGGATGATCAGTTTTTAACTCATCAGGATGAGACTGGGGTTGAGATTTTAACCCTGACCCTCCTTGTCCCTCCCCTCACCAACACATACAATATAATATGAAGATTCAACAAGTGGCTTCTCTCTTTGTTTTAAAATTTTAGATTGATGTTCCAAAAGGTTAACATTGAGAATTTTAAGGAAGGTTATCTTAAAAATTCCTTGTTCCTTTAACTCTGATAGCTTTTCAGTTTGGGGAGGGAGCTGGTTTGATCTTGCTTAAAAGGAAAAAGCAAACCTCCTCATTTAAATACAGTTGTTTTAAATTATAGTTTTAATATAACAATAGAGAAAATTTGGGAACTCTAAGCTGGGAATCACTCATGATCTTATCACAAATAAAATCACTATAATCATTTGTGTTATTTCCATTCTGGTTTTTGGTGTTTTTTTTTTTTTGGAGCATGGTTTATTTCATATACTCTACTCTTTGGGTTTATTTGTTCTTAGTGTAGTTGGATGTCAAGTGTAGAGAGATGACCCTGGCTTTGTGGATTATCCATGATTGTCCCTTCACATATTGCACAGAGGTGAATGGCTTGGTGTTTAGGGTCAGTAGCTGACTTGGGGAGAGAGACCTGCCCTTTCCTTTAACGTGAAAAGATAGGGTGCCAACAATGCAGGACCACTGGGGATGGTTGGCCCTCATTCAAGGTACTGTTGTCACTGTGTGTAGTGGAAGCTCTGAAAGATTGCATATCTGGTGGCGGTGCTCTTCAGAAATTTTTGTTTGCATAAAATAATCTTAATTTGTAAGATTTTTCACTGTATGTTTAAAAAGCTACCTGTGTATTGACACTTGCCATACATATATTTTCCGTCAAAATCTTGGGAGTTTCATAACATAATTGGCATAGCCAGGCCTCCCCATCAAGCCAAGTAGCCAAATAAGGCTTAATTATTTTTCAGAAAAGGTCTCACTTCGTTTTTCAAATCATACCTATATATATTAATAGGTGTCTCTCTGGCAGCCCTCTCATGTCTAATATACATTATAATTCTGAAATAGAAAATGAGATTTGGGACTCTGTTAGGAGTTCTCTCTCTCTCTCTCTCTCTCTCTCTCTCTCTCTCTCTCTCTCTCTCTCTCTCCCTCTCCCCCTCCCCCTCCCCGACAACCCAATAATATAAGCTCTTTGAGGGCATGCCCTCCCCTTTCCCACCTATTTCCCTGGAGCAAAATTATATAGTCAGTAAAATTTTATTAAATTGAATTAAAATATATCAGATAGTATTTCTCTGTTTTGGGGAAAAACATAGTTTTCCTTAGTAAATTTAGAAGTTATTTGGTTACATGAAAAAACATAAGCCTTAATTTAAAAACAATGTTAAAGAGGATTTGCATCAACTTGAACATTGAGGGTACATGGAAAGAAATATATATATTTCACTGTAAACCTTTTGTGAGAAGACAATAATAGTAAACCACATGAGTTGGTGTGGTGGAATGTTTGAGAAGTGGGAGGTTCAGGAATGCTGCATCATTGAATAAATTGTGAACATTTCTGGTTTCAATTTGGTTTACCTATTCTTAGTCTGGAAGGTCTGGAATCCTGCCCTGGACTTTTGGTTCTGTGTAAATTGGCTCAGAGGAGGAGGAATGCTAGAAGTAGCTGTTGGAATTATGAGTTTCAGTGCCTGGGATCATGAGAAATAAATGGACTGAAACTTGTTCTCTAAGATGTTGCCTTGTGTCTGACCAGTTGACGACAGCCCCACATTACAAATATTCTTCCATTGTTAATAAAAATGTTTTATTTTCACACGCAACTTGCTGATGTAGCCATAAATCCTGAAACAAGCCAAAACCAAAAACACCAAAAACCAAAAAACCCACAAAAAACAAAAACAAAAATCCACAAAAAACTTTTCTTGAAGTGATTATTTAATAGTGTGCATTTCATAGACAGTTGAATAAAAAACTAAGATAGAGATAATATTATCTTTCCTTCCCTGAGGGAAATGAGGTGGGTTAACAAGCTTAAATATTAATATATAAAAGTATCTCAATCCAGTAAATTTCTTTCCCTTCCTTCTCATTACTGCTATTTTCTTTTTTCTGATTAACTGATTATTCTAGTTGAATACTACATTTTAAACGTGTTCTTTTCCCGCTCATGTGTCCTCTGACGTAACACATTTTAGAACTTCTGTTTAATGTATTAATAAAATTAATAGTAAATCTAAGATGTAATACCTAGACTGAGCAAACAAATTGGCTAAGTATTATGCCGAGAGAGTTGGTGTTGTTTTTGATTTTCATTATGCTTCTCAGGCTCTTAGACCTGAAGACAAGTCCCGTTTGCAGGCACCTGCCCAGTGCACCATGCCTATGTCCAGACCTTCGCCCCTTTTCTGTAGAGCACACTGGACAGCAAAGATTCAACAGGATAGGACTGGCTAGCCAAGAGAAGATATGTTTCTCAGTAGAAATGTTAATTCTCAGTCACAAGGATAATACAATGTAACTAATTATATCCCTTTAACTCCAGAAGTTTGTTACCCTTCTTAGTTATTTCAGTTTCGCCTAAATATTCAAATTAGTTTGCCAAATTGAAATAGATTAATGAGAGAAGAGTCCCCAAGTGTGGTGAATTAGCAGGAAAAAAACAGATTAGAACCAGATTAGGATTAAAAATATATCATGAATAATTAGGTGACCGGTAGTTAGGACATTATTGAGAAAAATCTCAAGATTTTTACTAGGGTGCTTCTGAATCTTCCTTCTGGTCAGGAATAAGAAGCACTCACATCATGTTTTCACTGCCCATAATAACAAAGCTAGAAAGTGCCCTTGTGTAGTAAAATATTGTTAGAAGCAAACCCAATATAAAATACTATAAAAGGAAAAGGTAATTGTAATGTGTATTTGATTGTTGATCTACAGAATACCTAAAATAAAAAAAAAGCAAAAGTAATCGTTCTCACAGTATTTGAAAATGCTCTCTTTTTAAGTTGATATTTATGGACTTCTAAAGGATGGCCTCCAACTGTTGGTTGGCCTATAGAGTGTGCCCTAATGAAGTCATCTTTAAAATACCAGTCAAGAACAGAGGGTGTATGTTTGGGGAAAATAATGCCCCAGTGTCATAGGAAATACAGTGGCTCTTTAATTTAGGGAGATTTGCACAGGATAAGATATTATTAAAATAGGCAATGTGTCATCATTGCTTTTTAAGTCAAGATCCCACTAGTTCCAGCTGTTTTTTACTCCACAATAGAAGTTACATAGAAGCCTTCTCTCTAAATGATACCTGGAGAGTGATGCTTAAGTAGCCTCTTCAGGAGTTAGAAGAGAGCTTGGTTAGCAGGTGAGTAACAAGAGAGGTCATACACATAAAATGTGGGAACATTACTTGGGATAATCATTATTGGTGATTCACTTGATAATCTTGCTTCAAAGGTTTTCACAAAGGAACTAGTATCTTGATGACTGCACATGCGTGTTGGTGGCTCATGGTCATGGTGGGGGAAGTATTGGAGGTCATAGAGCAGTTGAGAAAAACTGCTTTAATGCACTGGTTTTTTCAAAGTCATCTACTAGAGAAGATGGCCTACCTAACTCTGGTTGGTTCTCAGAAGTTTTACAACCACATAAATTACTGAAGGCTAAAATCAAAACCAAGAAAAACTTGAAATAAAAAAATCCAAAAATAAATCCTCAAAGACCCCATGTCTACTATCTTTCAAAAGCAAATAATAAGAGCTTTATTTCTACACCATCTTTCTTCACTCTTCTTTTCATACTTTGGTGTAACCTTTGATTTGAGTTCAAAACTAAATGCTTGGTGCCAGCTTAAAAAACAAAAAGAAAACAAAAAATAGGACTGTTACTTTGAATCACCTTAAAAAAACTTGTTAAAAGCCTCATTATGATCAGACTTCACCCCTGTGACATTTAAGATGTTTGCTACACAAAATACAGTAGCTGGCTAAACAGCTCTGTAGCCCTTGTTAAGCTTTTTCCATTCTGCAAGGCAATAGCTCTGAAATACAGAAATGATTGCATTAAATCCTTGGCTGGCAATTTTGTGTGGGGTTGGGTATTGAAATGCAGCAAAGCAAATAATGAAGGCATATGTTTACCTATAATTCTTTTTACCTTGGGAGAAGAATTAAATAGGAAGTTTGGTGTTGTCAAATTCTTAACAGTTGCTTTCAAGCATGAAACAGTCCCTCCGCTCTCTCAGAGGATTTACTTAGCAGTTTGAATAGAAAGGTCTTTACTGCTAATGGAACTGAGATGGCAGGCTTAAGCAATGGGGTGCTTTATAGCCTCTTTAGCCACTTGAGAATATGTAACATCAAATAGCTGAAACCTCCCAGTCTCCATTGGTGTTTAGGAGGTTGTGCAAAGATTGGTGAATAAATAATTCAGGGTTGTACTAATGCCTGGATGCCAAAAGTGTGGAGAGTATCTAAAAGCTTGATTCACGGAAGGTTTAGTTCTGGGAGAAGCTCTGGAGTGCTTTCTCGAGTTTGGCCCCAGGGAACATTTACAGAGGATGACATTTTCTAAGAAAGAATTTTCACTTGGGATTGACTGAGCTTTGTAAAGCCACATTTCACTTGGGACTCCAGTTCTGGAAAAGTGTTATTCATTAAAAAAAAATGAACATGTATATATTTTCAGTGCAGATGGTTGGCAATTATTGTGTGTATGTGTGTGTGTGTGTGTGTGTGTGTGTGTATGCTTGTGTGTATGTGTTTAAAATACAGGATAGTGATGGTTGCTTAGAGTCTTACAGAACCACGTAAGATCTGTACTGTTTAATGGTTAGGCGTCAAGGAAACACTGGTTGAGGAGGTGGGAGAGAAGCACTCACAGTCTGTCTTGATGGTAGCTGGTTGAAGCTTCTGCTTCACACTCTCTCATCAGTCTGTTTGCATCATGGTGGAGACATTTCCTGAATGTGTTCTTTCATGAATAGTTGGGATCAAAAAATTTCTGACCTTCTTGATGTATAGTAGGACTGTACTTCCCTGTCCATGTGAACACACATGGCCATCTGACTTGCTTTGGCTAATTAAAGTCACTTCTGCGCAGAAGCAGTAGGAGCCAGTGCATGTTTCACCACATTCTGTGCCCCCTGCCACGGCCACTTGCGATATTTTGGCCCTAAGGTGAGGATGACTTGGAAAAAGCCCACAGCTGCCTGCAGTGTGTGGGGAGTATGAGCGAGAATTGATAAATTCCCTGATATTTTGTGATTGTTACTGCAGCATAACAGCCTACCCTGACAGAGATACCCATAAGGGGCTAGATTCTTCTTGAGGAAGAAAAATGTGCTCAGGACTTGCATTGGTATTTCCTGAACTTAGGCCCTACTGGGTTCCTGTCCTGACATGCGGAGGCGTAAGTGAAGGGTAGACAAGCCTGTGGCTCCCAAGCTAGAACAGCTTTCCTGGGAGATTGGCCTTTCTCTTTAGTTTCTTTTCTTTCTCACGTAGTTCGCCGCCACCATTCTTTCTGTTTTTACCTCCTCCAGCTAACTCTGTTTTTATCTTCTGGTTGGTTTCTTGGCAGGAATTCTCAATTCTATCTCAGCTCCTAAGTGGAAAGTGATCTCTCCCCTCTAGATATCTGACCTTGAGTGATGGGATCCTAGGCACCCTCTTATCTGCCACAGATGAGGAACAATTGTGTGCCAACGTTGATGAAAGTGATCACTGTAATTACCTAGCAGTAGAATTTATATAGTTTTACAGAGCCAGAGCTGTTGGCAGAGTCACATTCTAGACCTGTTTCCTTAGGGTACGTCTCGGTGCTTTACGAAATCTGCTTTTGACAAATGTTCTTCACTCTCCACAAAACTCTGGGAGGTGGTAGTATAATCTGCATTTTATAGATGGGAATTGAGGCTCAGAGTAGGTGATAATGTACTTAAATCGTCCAAATGGCCATTATATAGTTCAGTCAGCTTCAAAATGTCCTCTGATTTTAAAACAGACCCTCTTTATACTACATTTTCACATGGCTTTTGAGTATAATTAGATAGACATAGTTTAAAAAGTCAGAAATATTTGAAACTGTATACCAGTTTATATAGATAATAACACTAACAGTAAAACAACAATGATAAGATAATCATAGCAACTAAAACTTACATGGTGCTTATTATATGCTGCACTGTTCAAGTGCTTTAAATAGGTAGGTTAAGAAACTTACTCAAGGTCACATAGCTAATAATTGGTGAACTGGGATATGAACCCAGGTTCTAGACTCCTTGCTTTAAAGAACTACAATTTGACTGTAAAATGAAGAAGAGAAGAATATTCTTGAATTGATTTTTTTGTAAATAATTGATGCCTTGCATTTTCTGAAGTATGTAGATTCTGTATGAGTTGTTGCTTTATCTTTTAAGTTTGCAGCCACCACCTCCACCCTCCCATGTACGCCTTATTACTGTAGCCCATGGTAGGGGTCAGGCCTCTCATATGTGAAGAATTGATAGTGGGCTCCCTGTGGTCTGTGTCAGGTTCCCTGGTTTATCGGTTTTGTCCTTTCAAAAAGAGCTGTCAACAAATGTGGCTATTTTGGGCAGCATGAAAACAATTAGAGAAAAGACCTAGTGAACTATCTGGGGACTGTGCCTGAGATTTGTTAGTCTTCCAGCAGTGCTGTCCTGTAGAAATTTAAGCGGCATAAATGCAGCAGAGACAGGCCTGAATGATAGGTCCCCTGTGGGCTGCACTGTAGCAAAACTCCATAGAGTGATTATCAAGAGGCAAACCCTAGGATGTGCTGGCAGCCCTCTTGCTGGCTTGGGAGGTGGTCAGTGAGATGGTGACTGGAGCAAAGAACAGCACCCATGTCAGCTTCAGTGTTGAGGAGGGCAGAAAGCCCCCCTACTATGGGTGAGGCTTTTGGCGGGGTGTGGGTGGGGGGTAGTAGGGGAAGCTGGATTCTTAATCTGAGAGTAGAGAGTTAAATACTTGACTAGGCCTGGATTTGTGTGTGTATGTGTCTGTGTTGAGGGAGACAGAAAGAGAACAAAAAATGGGGTTGTTGAAACAAGCCAAAGTTTGGCCAAGTTCTCCCCTGAATCCATAATCCCTCCAAGATATTTTTTCCAGGAATAAGAGGAAAAATCATTTTCTAAGACTTTCCATTTCTGATTTTTCTGTGAGTCTGGGCAGTCACTTCAATAAATTTTTTATTGTACCTCTTTTTATTTTTAAATCCTCGGTATGCTAATCTTGCTTATTTTAATGCTATTTGAATTTCTGGAAATTATTATTTTTCTTTTTTTTTCTTTTTGGTGTAAGGTGGTTTCTTGTTGGGGCAGTATTTTACCATTTAGTTACTTAAAAATGGTTTTGCTTTTAGTGTAAATCTTACCTTCTTTTGAAAAATGTATATTCTTTGTCAAAAATCATTTTATGTTTTTAATCCTTTTTCTGATTATATGAATCCTATATCATCATTGTAGGAAAAACTAGAAAATACCAGAAAGTATCAAAAAGAAAATAAAAACATCATCCGCACCGTGAACAATTTGTTGTATTTTTTCCAGATTTCCATGTATGTATATATACATTATACATGTGTACTTCTGTGCAAAATAGTGAATATGCTATATATGCCATTTTTTACAGCTTGCCTTGTTAAGTGATTAACATCATTATTTTTCCATGCTGAAAAATAGCCTTGGAAAATATGATTACTAGCTGCATGTGATTTAATACTATTCATAATTTACATATTCTTACTTTTTGCAATGTTTGGCATTTAAGTAGCAAGCAATCTTTTACTGTTAATAGTGCCAAATTGAGTGTGTTTCCATGTTTTTATGAGGCTTAATAGTTTAGGCGAGAGATAATTAAGGCCTAGAGTAAGAAAAATACTTCTATTCATAGGCTCCTTCCATGTGACAGGCACTGGACCCTTTATGTACCCCAGTAACAACCATGTGAGGTGGTTGGCAGGACTAAAGAAACAGATAAACCAATCCAGTGCCTGCTGCTGGCAGGCCGTGGAGCTGGGATGTGAACCCAGAACTTTCTGGATCAAGCCTTAGTCTTCACTGCTTCTCTGTCTTGGCTTGGGCACACACGGAGAACGCCAAGCCCAAACTGTGAGAGAAGGATTGTGGAAAGCTGTATGGGGAAAAGCTACTATGATAGAACAAAATCTGACAATAATGGTGGATCTGAAACCAGAATGAATGAATATACTGGAAACTCACATATAAACCCTCCTTTCCCAGCTTCTGGCATTTTAAATTACAAAAATAAGGTCTTGAGTGATTTGTCTAAGGCCACACAACTAATTATTCATAGCTGTGAGTGGGACCATAGCCCCTGCAGTTGGTCTTCCATGTCCTTTCCGTCTACTGTACTAAACTCTACAGGAGGTATTACTTCTTTATTCATAATGAGATCAGATTACATCTTTAAAGGGGCTTCTCCCCAAGCTACCTAGTTAGAAATCAGCCCTTCTCTCCTGAAGTACAAGGATGGTGGTACTGTAGACTGGTTAGAGTTGAATCCCAGCTCTACTTTTTGCTATCTATGTGGCCTGGATAAGTTGCTTAACTTCTCTGTGCCTCAGATTCCTCTTCAGTAAAATGCAGAAAACAACAGTATTTGCTCTATGGGGTTGCTGTGAAGATGACATGAGTGAATATGCAAGGCTCCTAGAACAGTGCTTGGCGTACGTGTGAGGAGCTGCTGTCCGATGAACCAGGCATGATGCCGTCCCATTTCATCCAGGCCCATTCTGTCCTTCAGCTAAGAATTTCAGGGACCTTGGAGGAATCATTTTTTGCTTCTAACAAAATTTATAGAAATTCTGTAAGAGCTGAACATTGAGAGTATATATTTAAAGGAGAGTAATAAGATGAAAGTGTTTGTGAAAAAAGCTTTTAAAAGGTAAGAAAGCCCCAAGTTCAAATCTCTTTTTAAGCAGGCATTTAGAATGTCATCTCAAATATGTTTCCTTTGTTTCCTGATATGAAAGTTATTGAAAAAACAAACAAAACAGCACAACAGCTTATTGATAATAGCATATCAATAAGTCAGAGATTTCCTGACTTGGTTCCAACTCTTATCATATTGAATGCAAATAGATGTTATTTATTTATTTATTTATTTAGTTAGTTAGTTAGTTAGTTAGTTAGTTAGTTATTTGCTGAGCCATCCTGCCATCTGTTGGCAGCTCAGCAGCAGCTCAGCTCGGGCCCAGCATTGAACCGCTGTTGCTCAGAGCTCACGTTCTTGAGCGAGCTCTTAACCAACTGAGCCGGTCGGCTGGCCCTGTAAATAAATATTTTGAAAGTCCAGTTTCCCACACTGTTTGAATCAGTGTGCTATTTTTGGCTTAAAAATTAGGAAGGGATATGGCCTAATTCTTGCCCTATGGTGAACTTATATTGTGAAGTAAGAGAATAGAAAATACAGCTTTCATTAAAACTCCTTTATGCCTTCTTGAATTAAAACACCAGGAGACACCAGGGGCTGGTGTTGGGAATCATCAAGACACACTTATTCTCTCTTTGTCAGTCACCTGTGATGTCCATAGTAAGACTAGTAATAGTGGTCAGTGTGTGACATTGGCCATCACAGGCCTCTATTTGAAACCCAGGTGCATGGC
This sequence comes from Hipposideros armiger, assembly GCF_001890085.2. NCBI lineage: Eukaryota > Metazoa > Chordata > Mammalia > Chiroptera > Hipposideridae > Hipposideros > Hipposideros armiger. The sequence continues at coordinate 31,351 of NW_017732386.1, read as the reverse complement.
GTGCAGCTGAGTAACCTAGAACAGGTCACTCCTGTGACTCCCAGCTCCATTTTTCCTTAAAATAGAGATAATACTTCCTACTTTGAGCATTGAATGAAGTAACATTTATGAAAACATCTCATGCAAGGCTCCTGTGATTTTGCATCTTTTCCTCTGATGATGTTATTCACTCAGAAAGGGAGACCAATCATCAGAACTTAGTTCTTCAAATCAGGACTGTGTTCTAGGTTTGTTTTTAAACTAGGTCATTTTCTTACACTATCCAATCAACTGATATGACAGGAAATAGCATGCGTTTTTGTGAGGCTAGCTAGCACTGGACTTTGGCAAAGATTATTGTCCCCACCCCCACTTAAAAAAGCTCAACAATCTTTGGACTTTAGCAGGGTCCATATAGTATATGCCTGATATACAGAGTTTAGGCAGAGAAAACATTTTTTCTTTTTTATTGGGGGGGCAGTGGTTTGATCCTTTATTGTGTGTCAGGGCTTAGATGATCAACAGAGAAAACATTTTTCATTTCACAATCTGATACATAGGGACCTAAAAACTGATGTCAGAAACTTCAGCTGTCAACGTGGAAGTGAATGACCACAAGAACATATGTGTGTGTGTGTGTGTGTGTGTGTGTGTTGGGGGGGGGCGGATAACATTTTTTTGTGTGTGGAGAATGAAAGGGAACATAGAGATAACTTCTAACTAGCATAGCCTCCCCCCCCCCCTGTAAATAAGCCAGTGGCTTCATTGACATAAGAGGCATGCAAGTTGTGAGGTTGTAATGTGTACAACCTGAGCACCCTTACTTAGGGCCTAAGCCTAACCTGTTAATCCAGGTTCCATACTAGAGTTGCTCAGGTTCTCAATGTGTGGTTTTTGACATGCTCTTATGCTTTGTCTGATCATATCCCCTGCTGGAATTTATTATTCTTGGCTGCCCCTCACTTGAACACCAGACTCTAAGCCTCATCACCCTATGCAGATCGCTTGGTGTTCTTCCTCTTTGCAGAGGGATTTTTCTGGTCTCCTTCTCTTCTCAAACCTTTTCAAGACTCACACTAAAATAATGGTGGAATTAAGAGTCCTGCTGGAAGCTATCTCCTCCATACCATGCCGTTTCTGTTCACCTCCTGACCTCACAGATTTGCACAATCAGCGCCACTCTGTCCTCATGCTGGGCAGGACATTTTTCCTTTTTAATTTTTGGCCACCAAACCTCACAGTCCTTTTGGGTCTCAGATGTTGGCCTTTCCCTTGTCAGGATGACAGCTTCCTCCATTAAAGACCTGATTAAACCCAGAATACAGGGAGGGAAATGGTTCACTCTACCAACTGGGTCCTGTGTCCTGTGTCATGTGTCCTGTTGTTGGCTCCTTGGCCCCTGGGAGTGAGATCCTATCTGCCCAGAGCACTGGCCCCTCCCAGGGTACACCCTTCCATTGGGTGAGGGTCTTTATCCAAGTGTGTCAAGGCTGGACTCCAGGTCTTGGGGTACTGTGGAAGGGAGCCTTTGGGATATAGAATGCCCATGGACCTGGACTAATGCTCCATTCATTCCAGCAAGTATATTTAGGAAGCACCTGCTCCCTGCTGGATCCTAAGAGAATGTGAAGATGAGGCCTCTGGGTGGGTACCCAGTGCTTGGGCAATGCTTACCTAAAATACCATCTTGAACATTTCAGGTGGGGAGTTTTTGTGGTAGGGAATAGAACTGAACTTTAACCCAGTTATTTTCCCTCTAAAAGGAGTAGCAAGGAAACCAATAGTACAGGTTAATTAGGAAACAGGTTGTTTTTGGGATGTTAATGCACACAGAGTTCCATTTATTCCAAATAAGATGCCCTGTGCAAATGGAAATCCTGATGTGTATAGCTCCCCTTGGATCTCTATCGGAAAACAAACAAACAAAAATCCAACTTATTTTTTTCTAAAAGAATTTGAGGAATTTTCAAATGGCCATATGATGGATGGGCTAAATATGTTTCATATATATTTCGATAGTAATATAAAAATACACATCAGGATGCATATTCTATGAGCCATTAATTAGATTTCTGTATACCAAACTGGATTTTTGTAAGTGTCTGAAGCATTCACTATTTTTTCACTTTAATATCAAAACATTAAAATAATCAGAAACAAAACATGTTAAATAATTTAATGATTCCGCTTAAAATTAATGCAACTGACGTTATATATTTCTGTCATTCCCTAATGTACTGTTATTGCATGATAGTTATTATCTTTGAAATGAGAGTTGAAAAAGATAATATAGCTTTCTGAACTTTGCAAATATTGTACAAAACTTGATTGTAGATCAGACATTTTTATTACATTTTATTTAAAAGAATGAAATATTTAAATCACTGTATGATATGTCAAAACCATTATTTGGCATTTTAAGAGTCACTTAACAAAAGTATTTTAATTTGAACCAAAAGGAAAACTAGAGTTCACTTCTACCTTACTTCTGTTTTTTTTTTTACTGTATTCAATATCAAAAACTTTTTTATTTTAAATTCTAGTTTTGTCCATGATTGTTAATGTCATTCATTTAATAAATAATTGAATGCCCACCCCTGTCTCAGTTGCTGATCTAAATGCCAGCAGGGCTAAACCTGACATGAAGCCATATCTTCAGACAGTGTCCATTTTATTTATGTGCACATCTATGCACCAGGTACAAGGATATGAGCTTTCCACACGTGAGCTATTTTAGTTCTTATATCAGCCCAAAGAGGAAGGCATTATTATCTATATTTAAGGAAGCTGAGGCTTTTGCATTTTTTGCAATCCTGAGCCTCGTAAGTGAATGCCTAGGTTTCCAGCCTATCTCCGTTTACCCCAGTGCTGGTTTCATTACCATGGCACAGTTGAGAAAATCAGCTTCAGTGAGGAATTTTCCTGGAACCATTTAAATTTGGTGTTAGGAACTTGCCTTAAAGTTGGTGGTAGACTAGGGACTCTGGGTAATAGTGATGTGTCAATGTAGGTTCAGTAGTTTTAACAAATGCACCACCTGGTGCAGGATGTTGATAATGGGGGGAAGCTATCCATGTTTGAAGGTGGGTGGTACATGGAAAATTTTTGTACCTTTCCCTCATTTTTCCTACAAACCTAAAACTGCTCTAAAAAAATGAGTCTTTAAAAAAAATGGCACAAACACACGGAAGCAGCCTCAGAGGAAAGCCATCAAGATGGGGATGCCAACCATCTTGATGGTTGATTTAAAGGAATTATTGAAAAAGGATCAATGGGTAGAAGGTTCCAGGAGGTAGGTTCTAGGTCAATATAAGAAAGAGCTCTCCAAACTGTCCACAGGAGGAATGGATTGCCTCATTGGTGGTGAGTGGTGACTTGGGATCTTGGGCCTGTGCATGTGATCAGGAGGAGGATTCAAGTGTTTAAATGGATGGTCATTTACGTGAGGTCTCCAAACCTGCTTGTCAGAATTATCCATTTCTTGGAAGAATGTATTTTGTTGTTCTGGGGTTGTCCTGCTACACTGAGATGTTTAATTTATTAGGTTTACAGTAGTGACTGAGCATAGGATTTTTTGGTGTCATTTTATTTTTTTTATTTTTACCTTTTGACTCCCTTTACCCATTTTTCGCATCCCCCAACATCTGCCTCTGCAATCACCAATCTGTTCTCTGTATCTATGAGCTTGTTGTTTTTGTTTGTTTTTTTTTTAGATTCCGCATAGACGTGAGATCATACAGTATTTGTCTTTCTCTGTCTGACTTATTCCACTTAGCATAATGCCCTTAAGGTCTATCCATGTTGTTGCAAATCGCAAGATTTCATTCATTTTTAATGGCTGAGTAATGCTTCATTTATTTATCAATGACCATATGTATTTTTTTCTAGTTTTATTGATAAATAATTGACATATGTCACTGCAAAAGTTTAAGACATACAACATGATAGTTTGATTTACATATATTGTAAAATAATTACCACAATAGGTTTAGCTAACATCCATCTTCTCCTATAGATACAATAAGAAAATAAAGGAAAAAAATTCCTTGTGATAAGAACTCTTAGGATTTATTCTCTTAACAACTTCTATATATCATACAACAGTGTTAACTATAGTCATCATGTTCGACATTACACCTCTAATACTTATTTGTCTTATAACTGGAAGTTTGTACCTTTGACTCTTTCTTCTAATTCCCCCATCCCTCACCCTCCACCTCTGGTAACCACAAGTCTGATCTCTTTTTCTATGAGGTATTTTTTAATTTATTTTTTATTTTTTATTTTTTATTCCACATGTAAGTGAGATCATACAGTATTTGCCTATTTCTGTCTGACATATTTCACTTAGCATACTGCATTCAAGATTCATTCATGTTGTCACAAATGGCAGAATTTCTTTGATTTTTGTGGCTGAATAATAAATATTCCACTGTGCGTTTATATAGATCACAAGTTCTTTATCCATTTATCCATTGATAGACACTTAGGTTGTTTCCATGTCTTGACTATTGTAAATAATGCTGCTGTGAACATGGGGCTGCAGATATCTTTTTGAGTTAGTGTTTTCATTTCCTTGAGATATATTCCCAGAAGTGGAATTGCTGGATCATAATCTATTTTTAGTATTTTGAGGATCCTCTATATTGTTTTTCATAGTGGCTGTAACCAAATGAATGTTTAATCAGCATAACAGATGATACATTTGTGGGGTAGCAGTGGTAGTGATGGTGTGACCGAGATCACAGATATGCAAAAGCCCTTTTTTGGAGGAGATGATATGGCATGTTTTCGAAACTGAAAGGCCAATGTGGCTGTAACACAGAGAGTAAAAGGGGAGTTGTATTAGAAAAAGTGGAACTATAGATGCGGGCCAGAAATGGGAGAGTCTGCTGAACCATGTGAAGGATCCTAAGTGCAATTGGAAACCATCTTAGCCTAGAGCAATACAGGGAAACAGGATTTTATGTGTGTGTGTAAATGTAAATGTGTGTGCACACACACACACCATATATATATATATATATATATATATATATATATATAAAGATTTTATTGGGAAATTGGGGAAGGGAACAGTGTTGGAGAACTGGGGAAGGAGAACATTGTGTTTTTCCAGGACCCATCAGCTCCAAGTCAAGTTGTTGTCCTTCAATCTTAGTTGTGGATGGCGTAAGCTCAGCTCTATGTCCAGTCGCCGCTTTCAATCTAGTTGCGGGGCAGGGGGCAGATGGGGGAGTCAACCGGCAACCTTGTTAAGAGCAAGCGCTCTCACCAGCTGAGCTATCCAGCTGCCCATTGGCAGCTCAGCGGCAGCTCAACTTGGGCACAGCTCATTGGCCCATGTGGGAATCGAACCGGTGACCCTGTTGCTCAGAGTTCGTGCTCTAACCAACTGCACCACCAGGCCAGCCCCCACACACAATATTTTGAAAGATCACTCAGACTAAGAAGAGAATGGATTTAAAGTGTAGACAGAGAGGGGCAAGGGCAGGTGGAGGAAAGTGGGTTCATAGACTATTGAAGTATTCAAGGTGAGTGACAGTGGGAAATGAGGTATTTGGGAATTAATATCAGCAGGACTTGATAATAGACAGGATAACATGGGTGAGGGAAAGGGGAATATATGGGTGGAGAGTGAAGCCATTTACTTATCCAGGAAATACTGGAGGAGAACCAGGGCTGGGGAATGTTGTGAATGTATGGGATTTGAGGTGTAGAGGCAGCCACCCTGAGATGCCTAATAGGAGTTCAGAGGGGGAGGTCAGGCGATGGCAGCCAGAGGGTGGGTGAAATTGTTGGGGGAGCAAGAAAAGTATTAGAAGAGGACCAGGGGTGAGTGCAAGACACTCTTGATACTGAGTGTATGTGGAGGAGGGTAACCAGGACAGTGGTGTTGTGGAAACTCAGGAAAGCGAGTGTTTCAAGATAGTGAAGTGGTCAAGTCAGAAGGAAAGAGGAGGGTTAAGGAATGGCCTTAGATTGCCTGCCTTTGAGATCGCTGGGGCTTTAGTGAGAGCACTTTATATTGCAGTGATGGAGGCTGTAGTCAGTGAGAGAGAGGGAACACAGATAACACTCCTGTGAAACTGAGTTATGAAGAGGAGCAGAGAAGTAGGACTGTTACTCCCAAGGAAATGGGGAAGGGTGGTTTTGAAACATTTTTTAAAAATGAAGTAGACTTTTAGCCCATTTGCTGATTTATTTTAGAATTGCTTGTGAGAGAAATAAATTAAAAATTGGAGTAATGTTTTAAAAGTTTCATTTTTGTTATTTTAAAATCTTTTCTATCATAAACTCTGAAGAAATCTTTGAGTAGTGATGGATTTCCATGGCCAGTGTCTGACACAAGCGAGCCCTTGTGAAGGGACTTTTTGGAGACCAGAGCTTTGTTTTTCTGTCCTTGAGATAAAATAAACACACCATCAACAATGCGTTTTGCCTTGTTATCTAAGAAGGGGAGGATAGTTCCAGATGCATATTGTAATTTTAATATGAGCCAGTAGTTTTGTTCTGGGGACCTGAGGTGCCATGTGAACTTGAGAACACGCATCCAGGATCTGATTTTCCTCCTTAATTGTGTATCACATTAAATTTGGGAGCCCCAGAGACTACCATTCAGAAACATTTTCCCTCATACTGATTTGCTTTTCTGGTATGCAAATCTATGTCCTGTTTCATTTTTAAAAAAATGTAAGTCATTAATTAAGAAAGTTTTAAAGTCATGAGATTACAAAGTAATCTTGAATCCAATCCTCTGGAATTTTAACCAAATCACCTAGTATCTCTAAACTCAAAGAGTCCTTTCAGCTTTAAAGTAAAACTGAATCCCACTGAGAAAATATTACCCAGTCTCATCAAAACCTGTGTTAATTTCCTTCTTTTTTTTACCCTTTCTTTCTTAAATAATCAGCTTGATTTTCTATAGCAGTGATTCTCAACTTTAGTAACTGTGATAAGATATATTTCTTCCCATTAACTTGGCTGTAATAACACATTTGTATTCAAAATGAGGGAGTTAACTAACACAAGGCTGACTTTTTTTTTTTTAGTTGAGCCATCCTGCCACCTGTTGACAGCTCAGCCAGGGCCGGGAATCAAACCAGCGACCCTGTTGCTCAGAGCTTGCACTCTTGAGTGAGCTCTTAACCAACTGAGCCACTCGGCTGGCCCTCTGACTTTATTTTCATAATACACCAGGGGATTTTTGGGGGCGCTCCTGAAAAGTACAGAGTACAATTTAGGAATTAGATAGTTGTCCAGAATACAAAACTATTTCCTAATAGCACCCCATTCTGAGTCTGGACTTTTCCTTTCCATTGTCCTAGAGCTACATATCCATCAGGGATAAGATGGTAACATTTAACTATGGATATTAATAAATATTTTTCTAGATTTATTGAGGTATAATTGACAAATAAAAAATTGTATAAATATGGATGTGCATTTGATATATCTATACATTGTGAAATGATTACCAGAATCTAACACATCCATCACCTCACATTAGTTACCTTTTTGTGTGTGTGGTGAGAACATTTCAGATTTACTCTCAGAAAATTTCAAATATACAGTACAGTATTATTAACCATAGTCATTGTGCTGCACAATAGATTTCTGCAATTTATCCATCCTGCACAACTGACAATTAGTACTCTTTGACCAATACTAAGGGTCAGAATTAGAATTAGAGCTCATGTTTAATTCTGAAGGCTGTGTATCTACTTGCTGTGCTGTGCTTTTAAGATGTGGGTGGCTCATAGGTCTTCAAAGGCACCAATCATCTGTAAGGAACCTCAGTGCTACTGCAATCGATGGCCTTTCCATGAGCAGAGCATCTGGTTCACTTGGCTGAGAAAGGCTCCTTAGCTGCCTTGGGTGCCACGTCTCTTCTTATTAGGGTGGTATAAAATTCTAGCCACCCACTGCACCTAGAGTCTGGATAGAGTGAATGTTGCAGCTGATAAATGACCTAAGGCAAATGATCTGGATTTAAGGGTGGTGTTTGGGAAGGTGTTGTAAAGATGAAATGAGGGGGAGTTTCAATGGTCTGTCACCGAAGCTGTGTGCTATTTACTGATGATATTAGCGTGACTGATTAGTACAGTGCCCTGAAAAGCTGTGAAAATATCTAAAAAATTCAGAGATTGCTTCAGTGCCCTTGATTGTCTTATGTCAGCAATTAGCATTAACAGTCTTTCATTAATCCCTTGGATTTCTGATGCCGCACATCCTAAAGCAGGAGATAATAAAGCATCCTCAGGATAACCCACCAATGCATCACACTCAGTATGTCATTATAGCAGTGGTGTGGAGATAGAACATGGAAGCAGAAAAATGCTAGAGTAGTAATTTTCTAAAAGCAGTAGTGTGTTCTTTTTGTCCTTTCAGTTCAGGGTGCTATGTAACATAACACATTACTCAACAGTAGTGTATATCATGACCTCTTACACTCTTTGGAGGTAAGTGGACCTTTAGGTTGTATTCATAAGACCTTGTTATAAAACCAAGAAATTCCAAGTGCTCTCTGGAAAGAGGAATATTGCAGTTAATTCAGAGGGGTTCAGATTGTGCAACCATTCCTTGCTGAAATTGGCTCTCCTTCACATATTCCATGGCCATGTTATCTAATATTAGCTGTAGTCTCCATGTTCTTGCTCTTCCTTTTATTCATCTTGGTTGATTTTGTATCAGAACAATTCAGCAAAATTTCCACATCTTTTCTGGTTTCTTTAAATCCCCAAATGACTTTCTCTCCCTTTGTTCCAGTCATTCTACCTTCTAATTGACTTGGGGATTATTGCATTACTAATTGGCTTTCCTGCTTTCCATATTGCCCTGTGATAGTCCACTCAGATACTTTCAGCATATGAGCTAATTATGGAACATTCAATGACTCACCCTTTCAGATGGCAAATTATAGAATCCTTGTCAAGGCCCCCAGGCACTGTATGATCTGCTCCCAACAACTCTCTGATTAACCTCTTACTACTCTTCCCTTAACCCTTTCTCCCATCACACACTTCCTCCTTGAAGGCTTGTTCTTGCTACTTTCTCCACCTGGAATACACATCTTCAATATTCTTCATGGATTCCTTCAATTCCTTCAGGTCAACTGTCACCCACATTAAAATACTTACCTTCGTATTATACATCAAAATGCCATATTTTTATTTTTATTATTTAAAAAAGTTTTTTAATTGTTCATATCCTCCACAAGGATGTTTACTCCATAAAGAACAGGATTTGTTTTTTTTCCGTTTTGGTCACTGCTACATCTATTCCCTCCTTCCCTGTCTCCCTATCTCCCCCCTCCAATTTGAAACATGTAGACCTGTGAAATAAAGTTCAGATTCCTCACCTTAGCATCTGGTCTTCTCCACAACCCCCAGGTCCTTATTTTATGCAGGCCATTATGGTTCGTACCCTAGCTACACCAAATGTTTACTTGACCCCAGGTTGGCCTTAGCTGTGTCTTTGTTCCCATGGCTGTGAAGGTAGCACATGAGAAAAGTTCTCTTTTCATTTTTACCTGTTAAAGCCCTATTCCTTAACTTTAATGCCCAACTGAATTGCCACCACAGAAACATTTTAGATTCCTCCCAGGAAAAATCTATCCTCTGAATTTTGCTACCACCTATATAGTATCAATCACATTTGGCCTCATATAAGTTATTTATGAACAACTTTCTCCTCTTTAGCCTTGAAAACTCCCTGAGGGATTTATTTTCATTTCATTTTTGATTATTGTATCCTTAGCTATCACCTTGTACACTGTGTTTACCCAACTTACTTAGTGATAGAAACAGCTCTAAGTTTGTATTTCAAATGATCTCAGTTGGTGTGGAAATTGTATGAATTATTTACGTGAACAAGAAATAACGTGCATATAGTAATTAGAATGTGTAATTTTAATAGTAAATGTTCCTAAGATAGTAAACAATGAATTATTAATATACCACATAGCCATGCATCTTATTTCAGTTTTTGTTTTATAAATTGGTTACTAAATTGGTCTTAATAGGGTCCTAATAGATTTTTTTTAGGATTTCAGGGGAAATGAATATTTTTACTTAAAAAGAAATTACTAGCTAAAAAGTAAAGTAAAAGAACTTTAAATTTGCATTGAGTCCTCTAAAATTTTGCCATGTATTTGGAATGTATGCTCCAAATATATTTAGAATGAGTATTTCATGTATATTATTTATTAAATATTTTTACAGAAGTATAGAAACATAGAAAACATGGACTCCGGTTCATTTTTAAATCAACATTTATTTTATATTTCCATATTTAAGGTTCTTCTGATTTTTAATGGCTAAGGCAGTTTTATTGGATTATCGGAAAAGTCATGACACATTTTTGTAACGAAAAACATAGAAAAAATACATCATGACTTTTCCGACAACCCAATGCAATGCAGGGCCCAAATCTCATTTTCTTCCTCCTTATTCTTCCACCAAATAAGCAGTTATTCATGATTGAATGCACTAGTATTTTGTATAATGTGCTTAGTGTAAGTACTCTGTCTTTAATACACAGTAAGCGCTCAATAAATGTTAGCTTTTATTATTCATAAAGAAGTGACCTTCCCTTCTCAGACTCCTTGACTTATCATTCATCATATATTGCCTTATGTTATACTTAATTTTATGTCTTTTCTAGCTAACTATATTTTAAGTAAGGAATTTTGTACATTTTAGGGGATTAATAAATTATTTGTCCACTGAATAAATAATGAAGTTGTGAACATTCTTTTAAAATTTACGTAGCTTTGATTATTTGGTGTTCCATAACACTGAGTCGAAACATAGTGGAAAGGCTTGGGCACAGATAAATTAATGCCTAGCTGACCCCAGAAAAGCCACTGGAGACCATAGGAACCCCTGGGGACTAACCAGAAGTCACATTGCCTGTCTACGGCTTCCTGGCTGAGGCAGTTTGACTGAATTAACAGGGGATATATTGCAGTGTTCAGAGACCTCTAAGGCACTGTAAAACCCATAGAATGCTCACTTAAACTAAATTTGATAGCGTTACCCATTTGTTTAAGATTAGTTATTCAGTTTATTTATGGTTAATGACTCATTTAGCTTCCATTTGTTAGAGAGAGGTAGAAAAGCAATGAGGAGGGGGCGGCCGGTTAGCTCAGTTGGTTAGAGCACAGTGCTCATAACACAAGGTTGCCAGTTCGATCCCCACATGGGCCACTGAGCTGTGCCCTCCACAACTAGATTGAAACAACTACTTGACTTGGAGCTGTGTGATGGAAAAACACACTGTTCCCCAACAAAAAAAATTAAAAATAAATAAAAGAAAGAAAACAAATGGGGAGAATGTCAGAGACTGTGCACAGCAGACAACTGCTTCTGTATTCTGACTGTGCAGTCACATGACAGAAAGCTTTTCTAAAAGCGTTTGTTTGGGTGCCTCACACTTGCAATGAGAGTTGATCTTTGAGACCTGGGACCTGCCTGTGACATGTTCTTTTTTGGTATACCCATAACCATTGTAGGACTTGGAATGTAGTAGTCATTCAAGGAATATTTGGAAGGCTAGATGACAAACTGGAGGCAACAATATTGCAGGTAGAGGAGATAGCTCACTTGTTGGAGATGATGCGTCTAAGCCTCATTCGGTTCTTCCAAGGCTCTGTGTTTTCCTGATGTTAAATCATTTTCAGATCAATTGATGGAATCGATCATTACATCATCATTGTATTATTCCATTTACTTTCAAAACCAGGCCTCTCTGTCATGATCGTATTAATTTTTTAATTTTTCTTCATGATTTCAAAACTGTGTATTTCAGAATGGTAAGTCACTCCACTGGGTAGTAATGGGGCTAACATATAAACAAGATTTGTGTGTCTTCTGGAGGTGAGACCTGCTCACGTCAGTCAGTACAGGATAGAAAGCCTGTTACGTGCTGAGAAACTTAAGAGGAGGGAAGTTTTATGTACACCTGGAGAAATCTGAAGGACTTCAGAGAAGCTGCATTTTGAACGAAGCTTTCGATATAAAGAAATGGACTAGGTGGAGATTTAGAGTGAGGATGTTACAGTAAGAGAAAGCAGCAGGACTGGTAACTGGTAATTGCATGGTCATATCAATGAAATTATGGTAATGAAGAAAAGTTTAATTTATTCATATGACTATATATTTAAATAAAATGATCTATTTTGTCAAATTTAAGATAAGTTTGAATTTTTTCTTTTATCTCCTTCAGGACCTTACAGAATAAAGTTTTGTTATATTCAAGTTATTTAAAAAAATCTTTTATTCTATTGCTTTTAAGTCGTGGAATGCTTTATAATCAAAATAAACACAAATATAATCACATGTGCTCTCCTTTGGGGTTATGTTGGACAGCATCCCTAGTAAGCTGGTAAGGAAGTTGGAGTTGACTCAGTAATGAGAACACACTGCCTTTCCCACTGAAACTGGAGCCACCTCATTCACTCACTCAACAATAGTCATTAGCCACCTACTGTGTGCCAGGCAGTGTCTTTAAATTGTGCTTGCATAACTTATAGTATGTTTTATATTCTTTTTCTTTCTCCCACTCTATTAAAATTTCTTTGGAGAATATTGTAGGTTGTTAATAATCATCAAATGAGTTCATTTGAAAAATATCAGAAGGAAATTGGGGTGTTTATGAGCAAGATGAACTTGTTGGGAATGCCATTATGGTTTGGGCTTGAGTACATATATAAAGCATAAGAATGACATTTATTTAACACATTCATTATTGCACATTGTACAAAACTTTAAACCTTAGATTCTCTTTATTCAGTGGTCTATTTCTATAACAAATGCATCTGAAACACTATATAATAAAATTATTTACAACATTTCCAAATGAGAAGATTCCCTTGTCCCCATTAGAACACAATGTGTTTACTGTTAACCACTTTTGAACCTTTTCTGGTGTTTTGCATTAACTTAACAGATAATTCCACAGATTAATCAGATAAGTGTTCAAAAATCTAATTTTGCATTTGACTAAGTTTACCATCTAATGGGGTTTTGGTAGTAATTTAAGTATGAAGGACTTTTTCTTGGCTTTTGCTGGGAGCACAGATATTTAAAGTTCTTTATACATTAATTAATGCTAAAATTTCTTTAGCCGATTTCATCTCTTCTCTGATTTGAAGATGAGCAAAAAACCATTCAGTGAACCAAATAGAAAACTAAAGATTGACTAGTTAAAGCCTCACAGGGTATGTGACCCCCTGTACCCTACCCCCAAGTATGTGGTTTATCACAGTCCCTAGAGTGGCCCAGCAAAGTCAGATTAGTAGAGAGACGTTAAGAATAAAATGCCTGATAAAGAGCATTGTAAGAGGAAACTTTTTTGGATTACGGAAGTTGGAGGTTAATAATTTTGACTTTGTGTGATTAATCTAGTTTCATTTTAAAATTTATGCTTCTTAGTCTAGGACTCAAGTTTTTGAAATGGAGAAAGGCAGTGTAAGAGTACAATTAAAGTTTGAAATTCTGTTATGAAAAGAACGATCAGTGTTTCTGTCTGCCCTGTGTTGTAAAACTTCTTAGTGGTTTATAATTTTTTTAAACTTTGGTCTAAGTATAGGCACTTGCAAGTGTCCACTGTTTGTGTCTGCTCCACTCTTATAATGATTTTAAGTTCATTTTTGATTGAGATTGCTATGTAGACCATCTTTTGAGGCAAAATCATGAACTACTACACTACAGTGTTATTTAAATTAGAACTGCAGTTTTAATGCATTTGTTATTTGAGTATTATTAGGTTGATTCTTATGTTAATTTTAGATTTATTAACAGATATGCTTCAGTCTGCCAGTTATTAATTTTTCTCTTGATTTAGCATTAATTTTTATGGTTCAAAGTGCAGATGTATTTCTTATGGTCTTTTAGAAAATGATTTTCTTTTGATTTAATCACATGGTACAAGGCATATTTCATTAATAACATTCCTAAATTAAATTAAATATTAAATTATTCCACAGACAATAATCATTATAAACTCTTTTGTCATAGTGGAAAAGTTTATCTTAAATAAACATAACCCTATTGGTTTCTCTAAGTCTGTATTATTTTACCTTGTAAGTTTTTTTGGTTTCCCCATGATGCATTTAAACTAGGTATCTTGTGTCTACTTTTAACATATTTTTTTTTCTGATTTGGTCAACTTGTATTATTCTAAATGCTTTTTACTTCTTATACATGTTGAGCAAGCGGATTCTATCTTTATATTGTAGAGCGTGCAATTGCTGGATATTTCCATTGACTCTTCCTGTGAACAAATAGAATGTCTTTACATTAGTTTTATTTTCCAGTTAGAATATATCTGTGCTTGATTGAAAACTTACCCAGAGAATGCTGCCACATCTTAATAACTAGATTGGTAACATAGGAAACAGACCTGTTATCATGCTGTATTTTACTTGTAACCAGATACAGGTTCAAAGGAAGTGAATAACTTGTCTTTTCCAGATAATTTATTTGGTGGAAATAATGGGGGGATTGGGGGGAGAGCTAGTCTATAGTTAAAGATGAATGGTAGAATGGAAGAATAATTGACAATGACAAATATTGACCTAAGAAAGGAGAATGATACAGTGAGTTTCCTGTATCTTAGAAGGTCAAGAAAAGTGTTAGATGTTCTATTTTATTATATTGATGATTAGCACTTGGGGTCTCTCTTCTGCACCAGTACAGGTGGACAGTTTGAAAACCAGAACTCACTCAGAAAGCATTATGCCATTCCAAATTATCTGAGAGTTACATAATTTGAAACAATTATATGGAAGGAGCTTCAGAGATTATCTTATTGGGAGGAATTCTGTGATGCTGAGGAAAACTGAGGTAGGTACAAGGAACATTTCACAGATTGTTGTATATGTGTATTAGTCAGAATGCCTTTAGTTGCAAGTGACAGAATCCCCAATTGAATCTCATTGAGGCAAACTAAAAAACAAACAAACAAACAAACAAACAAACAAACAAACATATTGCCAAGACACATCCCTCCATCTCTTGGCACAGCCCTTCTATTGGTGTTTGCTCTATTCTCTGCTGCAGTGACAAAAGAAAATACAAGACAGTAATTGTACATCTTCTATGTGTTTCCTACACCAGGACCCTGAGACAGTTACGAATTTTATTAATAATGGAGATTGAACCTATTCCAGATTAACAATCCTATTAAGAAAGGAATGCAGCTTTCTCCTGTATATTGTAGCTGTGTTTAAAATATCGGGAAATAACCTGATTTTCCTGGCTTGGGTCATGTGCAGATCTCCCAGCCAATTGGTATGGCTAGGGGTTGGGTATCGTAATTTTCGGTCATGTCCCCACACCTGAGGATGTGATAGGGGAAGGACCTGTGATGGCAGCTCCACTAGAACCATCTGGAAGGGGAGAAGCAGGTCTCTAAAAAGAAAGCAAACCCTACTATTGTAGTGGTAGAATTGCTGGAGGAGTCTGGCCTTTAAACTCCTAAGCTAATGTCATTTTCATCAAAACCTTAATACATTGTGGGATGGATGAATTAATTAGGAGGATGCCTAACTCTTAGTTAAGAAGATTCTTCTTGCTTTAGGGTGCCCAAAGTTTGGGTTACAAAGCCTTGACTTGAAGCCAATAAAAGCTTATAGCTACAGTCTTTTGGAGGTTAGGACTTTTATAAAACAAATTCAGTGTTGGTGATATGATAAACATAGACCACAATAAAGCACAAACCTGCTAAAAAAGTTAGGTTTTGTTTTGTTTTTAAGTGAGAGTGGAAATAACTCCTGAGAGCATGTAAGCCGTGGTAAATTGTGATCTGTTCAACACGCAGGTCCCTTCAGGCTTCCCGTCCCAGTCCCAGAGCAAAGCTGTCCCTGGTCCCCTGTATCCTATAGGGGGCTGCCAGTCCTGGCCCTTTCTTGGAACACATCTCGCCATGCTCTCGCTAACCTGTGCTTTCCTTTTCTAGGAATCTTTTGTTGCCTTCTGAGCCACTTTCTGTTCATTTTAGTAGCTACTCCCATTTGCCTCGCTAGATTTTAAGTTCCTTGAGAGCAGACCCATCTTGAGTTTTCTGTATTCCTCGTTTTTTCCAAGTACAGCTCTGAGTATGTAGTAGGAGTTTCATAAATATATATTGTGTTTTTTTTATTTTGATTTGCTCTCGGAAGCATATTTTGCATTCAAAGGCCTGTGGTAGGCTCAATTATGTTTAACTAGTTGATTTCCTTAGTCCTATCAATGTTCCTATACACTTAACACACAAAAAAGTATGAATTGTAAAGGAGAGGTTGCCTGAAGTGTGTTTCACCTCAGTACATTGAATTGTCTAAATAAATTAGTGTGTGTATGTATGTGTGTGTGTATTTAAGTTTTACATTTGATTTTTCCTAATTATCCTTGGTGACTTGTTATAAATGTGATCATAAATATGAATTTCCTTATAGTATCAAGAAGGAAAGGAAGAAACAACAAAAGGTTCAGTTAATCCAAAAACTGTGCATTAGTATATCAAGATATGATTGCTATCATGTAACAACAGAATTTTTAAGTTCTCTCACTAAATAACATGTACACATCTTCCAGATATTAATAACACAAGTGTGTATACTTTAATCATGCCTGATATATAAAACCAGAAGGATAGCACGAATCACAAGAAGAAGATAATTATAAAGCTGTACTTTTGTATCTGATGGTTAACTATAATTACTAAGCTTTCTTATAGGATTTGATATGCTACTGAAAACAGAGGAACTAATCAAAGGTAATTTTAAAATGAAAGACTTTTATTTCTAGGCATTAATTTGTTAGGATTAGAGAACAGGGCAGTAAAGAATAGGTGAAAATTGCATTGAATACTTACTCTGGGTCCAGTACTGTGCTTTACATACATAATCAATCTTTCCTTCCATCCATGAGGTGTATACTATTGCAAATAATAGTCCACTTTATAGTCGAGGAAACTGAGGCTTTGAAAAGTCAGTAAGTAATCTAAGGCGGGTCTGGATCTGACCCCAGCCTTTGGGTGCTATGTGGGGTGAGGAGAATACATCGAGGAGCACTGTCCACATAAGGTGCATATGGAAAGGCAGATTCTGACATTCCAACCACCTGTTTCGCTTGCATTTATGGAGACATTGCCCCAAATATCTTAGGATCTAAAAGCATGTACAGTAGACCCCTTCCTTTATCTGCAGTTTTGCTTTCTGTTAAGGTTTTAATTACCTGAAGTCAACTGTAGTCTGAAAATATTAAATGGAAAATTCCTAAAAGAAGCAACTCGTAAGTTTTCAATTGCACACCGTTTTGAATAGCATGATGAAATTTCTCACTGTCCTGCTCTGTCCCGCCTGGGATGTGAATCATCACTTTATCCAGCATCACCACACTGTATATCAGCGGTTCTCAACCTTCCTAATGCCGCGACCCCTTAACACAGTTCCTCATGTTGTGGTGACCCCCAACCATAAAATTATTTTCGTTGCTACTCTATAACTGTAATTTTGTTACTGTTATGAATCGTAATGTAAATATCTTTTTGTTTTCCGATGGTCTTAGGCGACCCCTGTGAAAGGGTCGTTCAACCCCCAAAGGGGTTGAGACCCACAGGTTGAGAACCGCTGCTGTATATGCTCCCTGCACGTTAGTTACTTAGTAGCCATCTCAGTTATCAGATCAACTGAGGTCACAGTGCTTGTATTCAGGTAAGGCTTATTTTACTTAATTATGGCCCAAAAATGCAAGAGTAGTGATGCTGGCAATTCAGATATGCAAAAGAGAAGCCCTAAAGTGCTTCCTTTAAGTGAAAAGGTATGCATGTATAGGAAAAGACATAGTACACATAGGGCTCAGTACCCTGTGGTTTCAAGCATCCACTTGGGGTCCTGTATCCCCCATGGATAAGGGAGGACTGCTGTAGCAACACTAGGCTATTGACTCGTGGTTCTGTGAAGAATAGAAAATTGGACATTTCTGAGGAAAACTGAACCAAAATAGAGAGTGACCTTAAATTTTATCAATGTTTAAGAAGTATTTAAGGCAAAAAGAGTTTCCAGTTTTTTCCTAAGAAATGCTCTGCAGCATTGTACCCTGGGAGGTAGGAAATATACTTTAGCCTCCTTCCAGAGGTCTTAAAAGGTGAGAAGATGTCACATGTGATTCTTCTACTGTAATTAAAGTTTCCTACCCTAATCCTAAACCCCTCGGAGGTTTTAATACATTGGTTGGTGGCATTAGACTGTCAACAGCTGGATGAAACAGAAGTTAGAAAATGGACTTTTGAGGTCAGGAAGCTACGTGACCACAATTTGTCAACTTAAATCTCTTGGGGATGGAAAAAATTATTCCACAGTGTGGGAAATAAAAGAGTGAAATGAATGCCTGTTATTTTTTTGTTTGTTTGTTTGTTTATCCTCTGGCTTAATTAACCTGAGGCCACATCGACCTGAAAAAATTTGAAAGGTAAAGGATCCTGAGACTTTAGTAACAGTCTGTTGTTATTTTATTACTTAAAACATTGTTTTAATCTTTGAGTTATCTTTTCATAATGATGTCCTAATGAATTTTCTGTATTTGTGGCTTGATAGCACATGGGGAATGAACTTCACTTGCTGGTTTTATAAAACATATTCTTTCACAATATTAAGGAATAGAGTATAGTGTCTTGTAAAATTTAAATAGAATCTTCTAAAATAGGTATTCGTTATGCTCTTTTACAAGAGCAAAGACATACAATTCCTTTATGAAATGATGAGATGGGGTGTTCAAGAAAGCGAAAACATGTCCCTCATGAGTATTGGCTGGGTGCTCACTTTCAATTATTTGTTCTTGGTTTTGTCTAGTATAATTCTTTATGAAATAAAACTTTGTATACTGACATGGCATTAAATAAAAGCTATTATTGGAAACCTCTGTTTTTTAACAAGGCTCAAAACTGCATTTCTTTATTTTTATTGTGAATCCATTTTTTGCAGGTTATTTCAATGGCTGTGAAATCCAAATTACATTCTTTAAATAGTAAAGCAAATACGCAATTTAAAATAACCTGGGCTTCTTTTTAGCAACACGAAGAAAAATTATTAATTTTTACTAGATTATCTTTTTTACTTTCATTGTATTTGTACATATAAACAATCATGAATGGATACTCTGTTAATTTCAAAATACCATTCTATTAAAACAATTTAATATCAATTAAATCAATTTTAAAAAGGTGAAAACTTGTAATAATCAGGTAGTGCATATTTAAACATAATAATTCTGTAGGAATTTGTTTTTAAACAAATGTCTTGTACACTAGTATTACTATAATACAATGTTTTTCTCTTAAAAGTAGCATATTAATTGAAATGCCATAAATATAACATTGTATACTCTGAAGGTTTACACTTACTAAAAATACTCTGAGATTAATTCCTTTGCAAAATGAGAAATTAGTTTTAAAAATAAACAGTGTTCTTTTGTTTATAAATTTGTTTGTAGTATACTATATTCTTGTTTCTTAGAGTGAAGGACACTTGTATTCATTTTATTTTCAAATTAGGAAATATTTATTTGTGTGGAAACATTTTTAACAAACACAGTTGACCAACTTTACTTCTGTAAAGCATACTAATTAATGTCCACCTCATGCTAAACACAGTAGAATTGTATGTCTAGAAGAGTCAGTTGTATATATTCTCAGCCCTGTTAATGCTGGTTGTATTTGTAATTTAATTAATTTACAAAATTACCCTATCAGGAAAATTGATGAAAGTGTGTAGGGAACAGAAAGAGAGTTGTCCTATAAAAACTTAGATAAATCCTTTGGAAAGACTAAAGGTGAGCTTCTTTAGGGGGGCAAAAACCCCAAAATGCTATTGCACTAAGGTAAGCAAGTCAGGTGGAAAAAATTTAAAAAGAATTAGAGGAAAACAAACTGCAAAGTTGATAAAAAGCATAAATGGTTCATGTTTATTCTAGACATGAGTGGAACTCTAATCAGCAGACCTGTTACTCTGAGAACAGACTTTGGCCAGACATTAGATTAATAACTGATACACACTTATATCACTTAAGGTCAAAATAAATTATTTTATTCATTTATTATTTTTAAAAATCATTTTGAAACTTCTTTCCAACTAACAAAAAACTAGTTGTTCTTTAAAGTTGAAGGAGGCCTTCTACTCTAATGATTATTAATAAATATTCAATATATGTTTGCTAAATAGCTTTCATTTCAGTTCATGTATCTAACAAGACTTTTGTCAGCTGTTTCAGATATATGTCTTCTGTCATATTAAAGTACATAGAAAAAAGATTTGTTTCTCCCTAAAACTCTTCAAAAACTTGTATAATTAAACTTTGGTGTAGTTTTGCAGAAATGCTAAGTTTTTAGGTGAAACTCAGCAAGCATTTAATTAAATAATAAATGTTTAATGGAAATAAAAACCAGTTTTTAATTTAATTACATAAAATATAATTTTACATAACCCACCTCACTTGACAATATTTATTAGGTGAACAGTTCACTATCAGGTGTATTTGTATGACTGATTCAATCATGTTTCAGTTTTACTTGTGCAACCATTTCAACAATTCCAGGAAAATTCTTAGTGTTTAGAAATGAAATTGACTCATGACCCACTTCCATTTATCATTTATCAAAATGGTAAGCTTTGGTTTTCTTTTGTTTGGATCACTTGTCATCATGAAAAAGTAAAAGACATTTTGAGAAAGTGTGTAGAAATAAAACTTAAAGCCATTTAAGTGATATGACAGAATGCTCAAATGCATCTTGGTTGTTGTAAAGCATTGTAAGCACAAATGTTAGTACAAACTGTATTGTCTCAAAGACAATAAATACTTTAGCTGTCTTCTCTGCCACTATGGAATGCTGCTCATTTTGGCTGTCAGACCAATAACAATTCAATATACAACACAGATAAAGACCATCCCATGGTGTTCTTCTCTTCTGGATTTATAACACCTGCGTAAATTAGAAGAAAAAAGTCCATTTGGTGAATGACATTATAGAGAAATCGACTGTTTAGTTGCCCAGATAATCCTAAGAAGGCAATATCTCCTTTACGAATTTGCTAAGATCCAGTCTGGCTTTGGTCTTTGAAGAAGCAGAAGTCAGGATTTGTCAGTTCACCAGGATTGGCTCTCTCCCACATGAGAGTCATATTGGTATCTTATTATTTATAATGAGAAAATAAAACATACTTAAACAAACTGGACACCCACAACCTTTAGCCAGGACAACCATTGGTTTGTGGCAAGCTCTGGGGGAACCTGCTATAATCATACTGTTCTTGGTGGGCTGGAGAGCAGGAAATGGAATGTACTGGATGATTTTGGTGTCTTGTAAACATAGGCCCAGGGGTTTTAAACTTGGGCCATGTTGATGTTAACAGAAACGCATTATTGTTCCTGCCTATATCCTGCACATACTAACCAGCTGTGCAGGCATCAGTCCTATCCTTATAGAGCTTACTGTCTGGAGGGGAGTAAGAATCTTGAACATATCCTGAGGCTCTATAAGAGCATGGGGTGGGGGATCAGACCATGTCTGGGTTCCTTGAGGACCTGACACCTATCTGAGACTAGAAGGAAGAGAGGGGTTATGCTTGTGGAGTGAGGGGAACGAGCATGGCAGGGGGAGAAACCCTGTGTGCAGAGGCCCCGAGTTGAGGACGAAGGGATTTCCGAGGAAAGGGGAGAAGGCCATGGCCCAGAGTAAAGTGGGGAAGGGTAGAGCAGGCGGGGCTGGAGAGAGGCAGGCTAGCATCCACTGTCTACCTTGGTGTCCCTGTGAGCAACCTTACTGCCTGCTTGGTACCTCACTTCCTCTGCAACTACCCCATGTGCCCAGCTGAGGGCTTCCTCCTTCTAGTGTCGCCTTTCCTTAAGAGTCCAAATCTGAAATGTTGGTGGCCAGAATCGTCATTGACACAGTCTTTGTTTTCACTTTAGAACCTTTTCCATGTAGAATAGGGCCATGAGTTAGTGGTAGATTGAACCGGGAGGTGTGTCTCAGCAGCTGTGTCATGGTGCTAAGAACTCTCTCCATCTGACAAGGGAGGTAGTATTGCCATTTCTTCATTTTTCAGCCTTGTACAGGATCCTTGTTTTTTTTTATGCAAGTAGATTTCTGATTGGCTGGTCCTACGATTCACATTAAAATCTTGTTGGTAGGGGGAAGCACGGCTTTGTTTGCAGCTGGGATCCTTGTTAGGATGGCCTCCTACATCGATTACTGGAGTAGGGCTTATCTGTGTTCCCCAGCAGACCAGGTGCAGCTGGGGCTGGAGATGATCAGCCCCTCTCCTCTGACCTTGAAGGATGTTGTTGGGGTTTGCCTTGAGGATCTCCACCTATGACAAGGTGACAACAGTGATCAGCATGGCCTTTCCTTTGATGTGTTTCTTTTAAAGTTGACTTTACATATCTTTTTTTTTTCTTTTTTTTT
>NW_017732386.1:3432-6256 GCF_001890085.2 Hipposideros armiger | reverse complement strand
TATGGGCAGTCTATCTGAAGTGTACCTGGCGTATAAGACGACCCCCCACTTGGAGGCATATTTTTCAGGGCCAAAAAATCGTCTTATACACCAGCAAATACGGTAGTCTTCTACAAGAAGTTAAAAATTTTGGTTCTATTTTAATTTTAGCTTAATAAGGAAATACGATGTAGTTGGAATTGCCCTAGATTTATAAGGCTGCCTGGGTGTGTGCTGGGCATGCCCCTAGCTACCTCTCTTTGAGCCTGTCTCTTAAACTGGAATCTGTCAAGTGGAGATTAAGGATAATTGCTTCATTGACTTCAAAGGCTGGCTGAGGTGGTCCTATAAGATAGATCAGTGGTTCTCAAATGTTACAGTGCATCAGAATTACCAGGAGGTCTTGTTAAAGCACAGATTTCTGGTCCCTTTACAAAGTTAGGGTGGGGCCTAATAATATGCATTTCTAACAGATTCTTGGGTGATACTGCTTCTGCTGATCTGTGGAGAACTGTTGGTATAGATAAGTATGCTGACATGTTTTGTAAGCTAAGTTTCTGTGCTATTCGTGGAATAAAAGGTAGGTTTTAATTTCATAAATTATCCCTGTTCTTTTTTATGAATAAAAGGATAAAAAGTGCTTTAAAAATCACTCCAGTATGTCTGAACATATGACTGTTTCGCTTGATGGAATTCTTTTTTTTTTTTTGCAATTTTTCCTATTTTAGTTTATTTCAGCAGGTTTCAGGGAGATACAGAGAAAACGTGCTTTTACCATATCTTTGACTGAATGAATCAATGAATCTTGGGTTCCTGTGAACATAGTTATTAAGAATGACCAAATGTAATTGTTATTAGAAAATTTGTTGTTGTTTTATATCTTTTTCAATCAATTCTTAGGAATGTGTCTGGCAAAAGAAGTTTATGAATGAGATTATAAATACTTTGTGGTACAGCTATAAAGAAGGAAATAGTACCCTTTGCAACAATATGGATGGAACTAGAGAACATTATGCTAAGTGAAATAAGTCAGTCAGAGAAAGACAAANTGCTCAGCTCGGGCTGACTCGAACCGCTGTTGCTCAGAGCTCAAACTCTTGAGCGAGCTCTTAACCAACTGAGCCACTCAGCCGGCCCTTTACATATCTTTTTGATCTATTATGTTGAATTGGGAAGGTTTTGAGTTTAAGGTGGCAGCCTCATTGACCATACCTCCTAGTTCTCAGTCTTCCCTTCTCTATTAAGTGCTGCTCAGGCCTTCATCCTCCCTTTGATGACCAGTTGGATTAGCCTCCTGATCTTCCTATCCTCTCCTGAAATACAGATCCGACCAGGTATTACTTTCTTTATGGACTTCAGTGGCTCAGAAAATAAAGGCACATTTTCTTTGGCTGGAAGCCTTTCAAAAGCAGCATTTACCATTTATTTGGATGCAAACATACTTGGAGTTACGTACAGGCATTCCTGTTTATTAGCTGTGGGTCTGTTTCCTAACTTCTTTAGTATCACTTTCCTAATCTGTAAAATGGGAAGTTCAAATTTTTTTCAGGGTATTGTAAAGCTTCTATACGTATGACATAATGTGTAAAAAACAAGTTCACTGTAATGTTTGCAGTAAGTATAACTTTTCTTCTCATTTTCTTCATTTAAGGTTCTTCTAGTCTTGCCGCCTTGCTGTATTTCTGACTCATCTCCCATGCAGGGCACTTGGCCTCACACCCTATATGACTTTACCTTCCCAGAGGAAGCTGGACATGTTAGCATGTCATTACTTGGCTGTGTGTCTCATTAACCCACCTCTCGGCTGAATGTCTTCCCTTGCCCTCCCTGGGCTGAAATCTTACTGTTCCTTTAAGGGCCAGCCCCTGGGTCATCTTCCCTGTCTCCCCTGAGCAGGACTGCCAGCTCCTTCTGTGGTGTGCCTAGAGGGCTTTGTTCGGGATTTTAGGCTGGCACTGGCCCCTTCCTTACACTGTGACAGTTATTTGCATGACCTTGGTTTGAGAGCCCTTCCAGTATTTGTGTTTATGTTGTACTTGCTGCCTCCAAGTTGGAATGTTATGGGGAGGTCTCTGTTTGTATATTCTTGGCGGGGGGTGGGGGGGGAGCACATCCTGGAAGGGGACATGGCACAGAGGGAAGAGAGATGGGTTTATGTTCATCCTTTAAGGTGTTATCACCAGCATTTTGTTCCTTGTTATCTTTTGTCATATATCAGGAGCACTTCCTGGGGCCACCACAAGCCCCTTTTTAAAACATCTTAAGTAACTTGGTCATAAGACAAGTTATGGTGATATCAGGGGTGGGTAAAATAAATTTAGGGTACTGCTTTCTTATATATTAAGATAAATAATTTTAAATGAGAAGTGATTTTAAGATGCACATTGAGGATAAAGATTTGTCCATAAAGCAGCCTAGCAAAACTCTGATGAAATGTGAATGAGTAGTCTCCTGTCATGTTGTAAAAATTTCATTGAAAAACAGTCTCACAGGATAAATTCAGATTATTTCTCTGATGTATCAAAATAAAATCTGGTCTAAAAACCTGGAGTTGGATTTTTAAGCATTGTCTTTCACAAATATACTGATAGTTCTGGTCCTCTCCCTTACTTCTTGTAAAAGTTAGAGTGAGCAAATTATTAGGTAAGTTACCAGTACCCATCAGCAACATTCCAGATAAAGGTTTATTCTAGGTAAAGGATGTATTTCGTGGTCAGTGAGAGGATATATGTGAACCCCTGATGATATACCGTATTTGCCGGCGTATAAGACGACTGGGCGTATAAGACGACCCCCTAACATTTCCACTCAAAATACAGAGTTTGTTATATACTCGCCATATAAG
>NW_017732386.1:0-1177 GCF_001890085.2 Hipposideros armiger | reverse complement strand
GGATGGGAGGGCAATAGATGGGGGGAGGGGGGTTGTTACTTTGTGAGGGTGAAAAGGGTAACTATTGCATTGTTCTGTACACCTGAAACTAATAATAAAAAAAAATACTTTGTGGTAGAAGAATTTGGGAAAGGGCGTATGTGGTAGATATTCTTCTTACCCTTCAAATCCACTCTGTACCCTTTCCCCACTGCTTTGTGGCCTGAGAAGCTGACCTCTATGCACTGTATCAGCTGGGCTCTCTTGCTCTTTGGCTTTCTGTGGGTTGGATCAGTGGAAGTCACCAGCAGCAGACCCACGAGTGGAAGAAGAGTGAGGTCTGTATATTTACGGTCTCCTTTCCTGCAGGGCAGTGAATTGGCAGTGATGCTTTCTTTTTCTGAAAGCCACCACCTCTGCCTGCAGCCCTCTCCCACGTAATGTTCTGGCTCTCTCCTGGTTCTCTCCTTGCTCCTTCGGGACTAGGTGTGGCAAATAACTGGCATCCCCACGTTGTTAGCCCCTGGTGCTTCACTGGCCCTGTTGGTTTTGCTTAACTCTGCCCATGCCTTTCTAAAGCAGCCCCTTTATTAAGCTCACCTCAATTATTTGGTTTGTGCTATCTATTCCCATCTGGGATCCGAACTCATAGAGTGTGCAAAGAGTAGAAATGTTAAAAATTGTACATAAACGACTTTACATTCCTGGGATGGAATGTGGTAATTTTTGTTTGTCCACTCGTTCTGGTCATTGGAGCTCAAGGCTCTGACATATGAAATAGGTATTGAGAGTTGTTAGAAGCTTATTCATAAGCTTAAGAAGGAGAAGCTTTGATTTCACAGCCTACCAAAGTGTGCATTTATTTCCCATTGAAAAATGTGATTTTTCTTGTTTATAACTTTTTTAAAAAAATTTTTTTATTGTTAGTTTCAGGTGTACAGAACAATGCAATAGTTATCCCTTTCACCCTCACAAAGTAACAACCCCCCTCTCCCTATCTATTGCCTCCCCGATATCATGCTTATCTATTACAATTCCATTGACTCCATTCCTACTCTCTACTCCATATCCCATGACTATATGTATATATAATTGCAGTTGACATACATTATTATTCAACATCAGCTTCAGGAATACAGTGCGGTGGTCAGTCCTCTACACTGACTATGAAGTGGTCTCCCCCACAAGACATGAGTCC
>NW_017732385.1:462495-464015 GCF_001890085.2 Hipposideros armiger | reverse complement strand
ACCTCTTCAGTCCTGCCAAATGTATTTTTTATTCATATATTCCTTTGGGAGGAAGACTTTCACATTTTTTTATCTTTCAAACATTTGCCAAATGAATACATGCTGGTGACTTCCATTTTTTTTTTTTGTCCACTTATGTGAAGCCTGAAAATAGCTAGAACAAGGGAATTCAAATCAACCAGTTAATCAAAATTCATTGTTGAGGGCTTCCAGATTCTTTCTACTAGCCTCTCATTCCTTGTGAAGGGATTTTATTGTTAGTACTTAATATTTTATGGGAATGATGTCAGCTTCTTACAGAGCTCAAAGGAGGCATATATTTTTGTGACATATGATTATAATTTCCATCAGTATGTTTAATGTCAGCATCTGTAGGATTTTTTTTTTTATTTTTAAGGAGAAAGAAAAAAATCCCCAAATCGTGAAATAAGAATAACCGTGCATGCTTCAGGAAATTCTTATTACTCTGGGGACCAGAGGAACAGATATGCAATGGATGCCTCTTAGTGGTGCGCTGGTTAACCTATTTTCCTCTGCCTATTAAACTCTTCCTTGAATAAGAATGTTGAGAATGAATTTTGCATATATATATATATACATATATATATATATACACACACACACACAAAATTTATGCTAAAGCAAAGCACACACACAATATGTGTATGTACATACTACATATATGTGCACATTTATATATTACAGCATAGAATATTATATTATCTGAAAATTAATCATGTTTTAAAAGTGGAAAGACAGTTTTAGATAAAAAAGAAATTTAGACAATTCCAAAATGTTTAAGATTAAGGATGGTGGATGTTTTTATAATTATTGTATTTAAAATAAAACCTCTTCAAAATACTATCCATGTCACAAAGCACAAGACCACAAAATAATATTGGAATGTGGTCTCTTCTTAGTGACAGACTGAATGAATGAATCATCCAGTTTTGGCATTAAGTAAACTCAGGAGCTAAATAAATGGTAACTATTCGATCTATTATTGATGGGTTTTGCTATTGGAAATGTATGTTGTACCAAATTTAATTTTGGAGATGGTGTTAGCAAATATTTTCTTCTAAAAAGCATGTAAAACCTTCACTAATACTAAATTTACTCCATCAATAGCTAGATTCTTGGCCATCATTTCACTTTGATTTCTTAGAATTATAGTTTTAAAGAGAAGTCTTGTCATTGGTATGTGTTTCCAGTATAGAATTTGAAATATTAAGATCTTACTATAAAGTTTTGATGTGGCTATGGAATCATTAAATTTGACTTACTATCGAAAAGTAAAAACTTTGCAGTATCTGTTAACTCTACATATATAGAACCTTTCATTGTTTTCATTTTAAATGCTTTTGGGTCATATTTAGCCTAGACCATAATTTTGGTACAGCAACTTTACTTTTTCATGTAAAATCTTTACTTTATTTTAGTCATTTTTAACCTGACTCATATTGATTACTGTGAGATGTCTTAAATTATCAACATATATCTCCTCAGAAAGGTGTTATGAG
>NW_017732385.1:458372-459919 GCF_001890085.2 Hipposideros armiger | reverse complement strand
TAGTGATATAATATCTGGTAGGGAAACATTACCAATTTTTTGTCATTTTCAAAAGTAGTTTTAGCCATCTGTAGACCTATTTGCTTCCATAATTTTGTTGTTGTTAAATCAATTGTCAACTTTCAAGGAAAAAAAAAAAAGGCTGCTGGGGTTTTGAATGAAGTTGAATTGAATTTATAGATTGCTTTGATGAGAATTTAGGTTTTCATAGTATTTCGTCACATCATTGATGAACAGGTATGTCTTTCTACCTATTCAGCACTATTTAAAAGTTTATGGTGCTTTAGTCTCATAAAAGTTTATGATGACCCGGTGTATTTATTGTTAGATTATTTTTAGATTAATTCTTATAACTTATGTTTTGTTATGGTAAGTGAAATCTTACATTCTATCAACTGTTGTAAATGGTTTTGGATGCAATTTTATAATATCACAGACTTGCTGAGTTCTCTTATTAATTCTAATAATTTTTTAAAATGTATTATCTTAGGTTTTCAGCATAAGTTAGCATATAAGTTGCAAATGAAGCAAAACAAAACCAAAACCTGTCATACTGCTTTCTGTTTCATGTTTGTTTCACTTCTTTCTTTTTCTTGTCTTATGAAGTTAGCTAGAACTTTGCCTAACTCATGAACATTAATAAAGATATGAGGCATTCTCATCTTATTCTCAACCATCAAAGAAATATGTCAAATTCTCTGAATGTAACATTTGCTATAGAACTTTATAAGTAACATTTTTCTACTTAAAAATGCTATTTTTAGACTTCAGAAAGATTTTATTAAAAGATATTATCCACTATTGACTTTTTTTATGTCACAGCAGGTGATAATGCAATTGTGTTTTACTTTAGCTCACTAACATACATAATTACATTCATGGATTTTTCCGACATAAATAACTAAAAGTAAATTTCACTTAATCATATCATATTATTTTAATACATTGTTGAATTAGTTTAATTATTATTACATTTAGGATTTTTATAACTGTTCATAAAAGAAATAAACCCATAATTTAAAATTTTTGTATTGTCTCCACATGGTTTAGATTTAAGAAGATTGCTTCCTCTTTTTTTTTTTTCTCTTAGAGTAATATATTTAATGATTGTAAAATATATTTGTAACATTTGGAGATTTTTTTTTTTGAGGAATCTGAGGTGAAGCTGTGATTGTCATTTCAAATTATTTTATGTTATTGGTTTATTTGTATTTTTTATTTCTTTTGTAACTTATCAAATTAATTTCTCTAAAGTTATTGGTTTTTGCTAAGTTTTCAAATGTAATAACTCATAGTTTATTTTATTCTTTCATAAAATAAAATTTTTGCAAATATTGATAGCTATTTCCTATTTTTTTCCTGTATTTTCCATCTTTCTATTCTTATACATGTAATAGACTTGAAGGACTTTTTAAATTTTATTTCCAACACGCAACTTTAAATAGGAATGAATGGGCTAATGGAGTAATGCCACAATATTACAATTCAGCCTCATTCACTCTCTGTTACCCTCTCTCTAAATGACTACAATTTTACACTAATATTTT
>NW_017732385.1:455933-457102 GCF_001890085.2 Hipposideros armiger | reverse complement strand
AAGATGATTTTAAGTTTCCTGACTCTCTATACCCATACAGCTAATTGATCCTGAGAGCGAGGTCAAAATCTGAGACTGAGCTGTTTTCCTGGTTCCAGTTTTTCCTTGCTCCGAAGTGAGTGGGAAGAGAGAATGTGATTAAATAGGATCTAAGGCAATCTGCAATGGAGTTGAATGAAAGCCTTAGGATTCCCATTTGTATTGGTAGATTTAAATTGTCCTCCCTGCCGGCTGATGTTACTGTTCCCTGGGTAAAGCATTTGCTGAGTAAATGAGGTGAGGAGCAAAAACACCTTTGCCTGTGGCTGCTTCACCCTTACTGACTGTCTCAGCATGGAGGCCAGTGATTAAAAGGATATGAAAATTTGCTGCTCCAAACCTGAGAAAGCTCACTGCCATAAAGTGCAGTATGAATGGAATATAGCTTGTTTCCTTGCTAAACTGTTCTATTGGGGAATAATGTCTGGTTCAGTCTGTCTCTGTATTATATCTGAAATGCATTCTAATTTACTAACTATAAAAAGGGGAGTAATCTATAGAGAAAATATTTTTTTCCAATCTTATTATTGAGATTGGCATAGGTTTTTACCTGTAGGTTATTTTTAGCCATTCAAACAAAAGCTTTGCAATTAAGTAGAACATAGATGGGCTGTGCCCTTATGATGCTGTATTATATTCCCACTCAAAGCACAACTTAGTTTGTGATCATGCATTTAATTAAATGCAAACATTAGCCTTGCCATTATTTTATGTGCAATCTGGACAAATACTTTCTAAAAGCTCCATTGGAATTACAGAATGACCACTTTAAATAAATGAAATTCAGGACAGCACCATTCTATAATGATGGGTTACATATAACCAGCTCCTATTTTATAATGTGTTAAATACTTGCTTCAATTTGGAGCATGGTAGTGTCTGAATATTAGGGCTAAAGCTTTACCAAAAAGGTCAGTATTGAAGATATTTCAAGCACATTTCTAAATATAGCCAAAATACCATGTGCAAAATATTCATTAAACCACAAAAAGAACAGTAGAAACCTACTGAGTAAGGAGTTAAATTTTTTCATCAGGTTTCTAGTTACAAAGTCAAGTAGACCAAAAACATTACAAGAGAGTTGTGGGTCTAATTGTTCCTCTCATTTTAATAATGATCAAAACGTTTTT
>NW_017732385.1:451830-452952 GCF_001890085.2 Hipposideros armiger | reverse complement strand
CTCTGCCTAGAACATTCTTTTCCTAGATATCCCTTTGGCTAAATAAGTCACCTCCCTCAAGCTTTTATTAATTTTCTCTGTATCTGCCTACTCCCCTCCCACTCTCACCAAACCCTGTCTCATTCCCCCTTGCCAGTCCAGTTCCCTTTTTACTCCGTTCTTTTCCTTTCCTTTTTTTCCTACAGCATCTCTCATAAGGTCGCCAGCTTTAGCAAATAAAAAATACAGGACATCCAGTTAAATTTCAATTTCAGATAAGCAACAAATACATTTTTTAGTGCATGTCCCATGCAATATGGGACATACATATACTAAAAATGTATTCATCATTTATAGGCAATTCAAATTTACTTTTATAAATTTGGAAATCTTGTATTTTATCTGGTGACTGTAACTTGCCACCTTCTAATATACTATTGATTTTACTTATGTTAATTTTATATTTCTTGTCTCCCATGAAATGAGAGATCTCTGGCTTTTTCATCAGTTGTCAAGTGCCTTGAACACTACTGGGTTTGAAGCAGAGGCTCAATAAATACTTGGAGGATAAAACTTGTTCTAATAAACATGACCCTAAGTTTTTGTGTTTATTTCAAGCATAATCTCAATTACAGGGATCAGTGTAGAGTTGATTCTACTTTGACAATTGGTTCATATTTTGTGTTTATTAATTGGTAGGAAATTTATTCATTAAAAATATCTGACCAGTTGTGACTAAATTAAATCATGGGAACAACCCAGGAATGAAACCTTCTTTCTAGAAGGCATAAAACTCATTTGGTGCTATTAATTCTAATTTTTCTCTTTTACCCATGTTTGGAAGGCATTCATGTGAGGATTATTGTATTGCTAAATTATTAATGCATTTCATTTAGATATGTTTTATTAGTTGAGGATTGAATATAAAGAGTTGATCTGTGCTTTATATTGGGGTAAACCTATGGTGGCTTCTTTTTCAACAAATTAGGCTAATTGCTGGGTAGACTAAGCAATGTAATTATTTTTCATTAGTTCATATCTATAGGGTCTCATTCAGGTTCACTTCCCTTTCATCAGAATGAAAGATAGATTTTCTTTACTTTCACAGGTCTTACTGAAGTGGAAATACAATTTCTGTTACTT
>NW_017732385.1:447550-449925 GCF_001890085.2 Hipposideros armiger | reverse complement strand
TTACTTCTCCCATTTAATGTATGTATACACTTGCTTAGATCCATCATCTGGTCTAAGGCAATCAGGTAAAAAAATACTTTTATAACCTTTTTAAAGCAATAGTATGACAACACGGTGCTATAATGTTTCATTCAAAGGAATAGCTTGACTAAATAAAAAAAATTGAAAAGTAATTTTAATCTTTACTAGAATCCTTTTTAAAGGAGTTGAAGAGAATTCATTACACAGAGCAAATGGTACTAAATATCCTATTCTTTTCTCCAACATTTCTACAAAATGTCAGTTATGCAAAACTCTTTTCTATTTTTCTCTTCCCCATTATTTCTGCCACCTTTTTTACCTCCTTTATTCACCTTCTGAATGTATTCTGTCCTTCCTGTAGTAGCTTTCCTAAAGTAAACCAGTGTTGCTATTTTTGGTTTCTTCCATTCTGTACATGTAGCCATTTCCATGATGATGAAAAAAGACAGGACCAGGGAATGACAGATAGAAACCTCTTGGACAGATGAACACTGAATAGTAATATGACAATATTTTTGTCCCAGTAAAATGTACACTGTCAAAAAACATCTGCAAAGAGCTTATGGCTACGCCTTTTGTATCAGCTTCTATATTTTATATATATTCTTTAGCTTAGTTGGTTCTTCCAATAGATATTATTCCTGTAATTTCTTATAATGAGAAAACAATTGAAAGTAATGTAAAGACACAAAACAACTAAATCTAAAGACTAAATGTAAACATAGACCCCCTGACTCCATATGGTCTGTGCCAAGCAAAGTTAATTCATGACATCAATGTTCTTCTAGGGATGATATGAATAATAAAATATTTACTATTGGAATAATTTATTCTATGATAGACAACACTTAATTATTACCAAAATCATGTAAATGGAAGAGGAAATGATAAGAAGGAAATAAATATTTTGGTAGGAGTCAGCCACACAGGGCAATAATATAGTTCAAACCATGAGTCAGAGTTGTTAGAGTACACTGAACTGTATCTGAGAAATATTAATTTAACCCTGTGAACAAATACTATCAGTGAATCAGAAAGCAAGTATTCTAATGCTATTTTATGGCTGTTACTTTCCAGAAATATGTTGAACAATAGCTGTTTCAAGATTGTACCACTCTTTTCAAACCCTGGCACCCACATTTCACCTTTAGCCAACAGAGAAAATAATACATCTGATATGAAATTCTTCAATTCTCTTCTGCTTTTTCATCATTTTTAACTATACTTAAGCTTTTTATTTATTTTTCTATGAAGAATGATATCTTAAAACTTTCAGATGTTTTTCTCTGTGATCTTGTTTCCATTAGTTCCGTCATGATCTTCTCCTATAAAATATCTATTAATCTTTATGCACCCTTGGTTTTATTTTCTTAGTGTATGATTTTTATTCTATGTTTACCTTCTGTGAAAAACAACAATCATAACAAATAAGCAAATACATCCCCATCCAACCTCAGCTTTCTCATTCACCATTTCTCATATCCTTTTTGTGGAAATATCACTCGACAGTTCCTTTATTGTCTTAACCACCTCTGGTTACTGNTTACTTAGATTAGTTATTATACAAATACATATGTTTATCATTATGGCTTCATACCTTAATGAATTTTAGTATTATATGATGAAATATTTTTGATAGCTAGTACTCTTGCTACCATTATATGTGGAAATTAAATATGTCAATAAATCCATCATGTTCTACAAGGACGTGATTACTTCTAGATATCACGCACTAGCTGAATCTGTTTGGTAATGATTCCATGAATTTTATTTGTAGCTGATGAAGTCTTGGTTGTTGTTTAACTCTGTAGTTCATTATTCCATATAAAATATTAATCTATCCTATTTTCAAGCAAAAGAATAAAAAAACAGTATTATCTGGAAATGCTTAATAGCAATGAAGCTATGATTACACACAGACGATAAAAGGGTGAAATCAGTTATCTAGAAAACTTGGGCAACAGAGCTATTCTAATATGCACATATTTTGAAGTAAAAAAAATGTTTTTTATTTTCCATTTTAACACTAGATTTTTCAAATTTAGGTATATACATCTATATATAACCAATGAGGAGCTGCTGAAATCCAAGTAATTTATGTGTCATCTAGAAATTTGTCTTTTTTAAGTAAAGCAGGAAGTTTTCTATATCCAAGGATTAAATAAATTTATATCATTTTATAATTGAAATTTAGATTAATTTGTACATACTCATGAAAGTATTATTTAATGTAGCCTCTCCAGTTATGATTAAGGCATGCAATTACATCATTACTTACCGTTGGTCCAACTAGAACTATTTTAAAGGCTTCTTTAAGTAGAAAGTGCTCATTTGAAACAAAACTACATTAACTT
>NW_017732385.1:443773-444990 GCF_001890085.2 Hipposideros armiger | reverse complement strand
TTTATTGCAGTATAATTTACGCTGTATCTAGTAATATAAGCATTTTAAAAAGAAAATGAAAAAGAAAGAAAGAAAGAAACCAGTGCTCTTTGTCAAACTCAGGAATCCCAGCTCTCTGGCTCAGTAGATCCCAGAAGCACACTGCTGGTCAAATTACTCAGCTTCTACTTGTTTGAAGCTGCATGATAATATTCTTAACAGAGAATTGAAAGTATAAAAACTAATCTGAATTTCAAGTTTCACAATCAATTTTCCCATATACTCCAGTTAAATGTCCTGTTCTATATTCTTGAAAAGGATCCAGCTCAAACATGAAGCATTTTGTGTCCTAGAAAGTGAAGGATGTCTGGCCTCAATAAAATTACCCCACCTTAAAAAATATTTTCTCCAATAAGAGAGCAAATAAGTAAAATTCATCCTGAAAGGTTACAATTTGTATATCGGTACTCAATTATTAAGCCATTGAGGTATTCTGAAGCATTCAGCCAAAATACAGAGAAATGTCTTCTACACCAGAGTCATTGAGTATGTACATGAGAAGTTAAATGCCCAAATATGTTGACTATGAAAGGGAGGTATATTTCATAATGTTCTTATCATTTACTCCCTAAGTTTGTCTGCCCAAATGCCAAAAGAAATCCAGGCTTAGCATATAATAGTTCAGTGGTGTGATGGGAGGGAGGAGTCAAACAATCGCTAGATTAATAGCTGAGTGATGAAAAACGTAAAATATAGAGAGTTTATGAAATAAATCAATGAAATAATCAATAAAAACATTAATCAATTTGCCAAGTTAAATGCAGTGGCCCTGTAGGTCAGAAGTCCTTCAGCGTTATTTGTCATTTCTTTGTTGACACCACATTTGTTCGTACCACCAATGCTGATTATTTGGTTTGTTGGCTGACATGCCTATGATCCATCAGACTATGACATTGTAGCTTAGATTGTAGATTATTATGGCATTGTATTTATGTGTGCTCTGCTTCTAAGCCAGGGTCTGCTCTATAATAGGTTCTCAATAAATGCATTTAGTGAAGAAATATCATACTAGATGGGAGGTTGTGGCTTAACAAACCACCTTCACTGTTTCCTGAAACTCATGGGAACCTATTTGAGTCAATGTTTATTCTTAACTATTCTCCTACTTTGTGTTCTCTGCTTCACTTTTCCTTGCCTGTATTTGTAACTACATGTCATATATTTTTTATATAATATCA
>NW_017732385.1:439048-440423 GCF_001890085.2 Hipposideros armiger | reverse complement strand
CCTTTGTCCCAGAATCATATGTCTAACTGCTTTGGGACCTCTTTCCCCAAATCTCCCGTTATTTCCTTCCACCCCATATGCTGAAAACAGAACTTCCTATTTTTCCCACTGAATGTTTCTTTTCCCTGTCTACGTTATTTAATTGTGCATTTACTCAGGAAAGCACTGGCCTCAGATACATCTCTTTTCCCTGCAGTGATCCATCTGCTACCATCTATTTTACCTCTTAAATGGCCACTTTGTTTCCTTCTCTCTTTTCTTTTAACTGTTCAAGTGTAGGCCCTCTTCACTATATCACTGAGAAGGTATTGTAATACCTTCTTAATTAATTTGCCTATTTTTTCAAGATTTTCTTCTATCTCTGAGCCATTCTCCAACTGCTAAGTTCTCCTTTTGTAGCATAATGAGTTGTTTCTTTTCTTAAAAAAAAATTGTTTAAAACCTTCTTGAATACATTCAGTGTCTTTCCTTGTCTGATTAAATAAAGTACAAACCATTTGAGCACATTAAACAGTCCTTCAAGACATATCTGCACTATCACATAATTGCACTGTCCAGTCACATTTTAAAACTCCCTATACTAGACAGCCTAGAATCAAATAGCTATGGACTACACACTGGAGAGATTGTGTAATTTTTATCTATATGCCTTTTATTTAAATTATTTTTTTATCTCTGAAATGTCCTTTACTTTCCTAATCCTTTCCTTGTGGTAAATTTTACCTCTTCCGTCATTCCTTTCTATGCCTGGGAAATCCATAAGTATCCTTTAAACCCAGTTCAAAGATGTTCTCTTTTGAGCCTTATTCCATTCTGTCTTTCTCTATTCTTGAAAATAGGGAAGCTTACCCTTCTCATCCCCTTAGCCCTTTGTATACACTTCCATTAAAACAACATTCATTTATTTTTGCAAATAATATTTATCGAATGCTTGTTAAGTGCTAGGAGGTAGAGATGTGACAGTGACATTTCTAATCTAATGACTTGCTCTGGAAACTTGCATTGCCATTTTTCATTTATGCTTAATCTTAGTGCTAAATTTTTATTGTCTTGAGGTTATTCAGGTTTGTGTATGTGAACCTATGGCAAGATTTGACTACAAGAAAGCTATACAAATGTTTATCAATTAAAAAATATAGTATTCCTTTCATTCTGCCACTGTTTTACCCTGAAATATTTTTGATGAGTCTTTTCCCTATTCTTATTGCATTAAAATTACTTCCTCATGTGGCCTCAAAATCCATTCATAGTACCTTCATTTCCTGCACCAGGGGTGAAATGACAAAGAACAGACATAAAACTAATAACATACTCTGAGTCAGAGTAGCTTTTTTTGTCCCCTTAAGTTGAAGTGGTAGGGACCTTGTCCAATACA
>NW_017732385.1:434460-435583 GCF_001890085.2 Hipposideros armiger | reverse complement strand
ATATTATTTTTAAATCAACTTTATTGAGGTATAATTTATACTGTCATATTACTCTGAATGTAAAAATGGTGACCATTTTTTAGTCTTTGAATGTACAAATTAATTTTTAGAAATTTACAAAAATTGCTTAGAGAAAATTTGGAAAATAAAGTAGATAGAAGTCAGTTGCTCAAAAGTCAGCAGCTTAATAAAGATATTAAGTAATGTAGTTAATGTATTTAAAAGAAGCAAATCTACTAAAATTTCACTAAAGGGAATTTCAAAAGAAAAGAGTCAAACCTTTAACATTCATCCAGTGTATATGTCTACATAGCAACTACCTAACATCAACAGCACTAGGGGAATTTTAAAAGCACTCTTAGCTGATACTTTGTTTTTAGAGGAGAAAAATCAGGACCCAAGCTCTGGAGTCAGTTGCCCAGGAGAAAGCATCAAGATGGGTCTAGAGGCCAGTGTCCTGACCTAACTTCTACAGCTTTCCTTTCACTTACACTAAACTTCTGTGGAATAGGATGTAATAAACTCTTGATTTTTAAATTTATATCAAAGTAAAAATTCACCAAGTTTACATTTTTTACTGTTATTTAAACTAATGAATCACTCATGCAGGTGTTATATACACTTAAGTTGTAGATTGTGTCACCAAAGGGAGTTATTTTAGACACTAGTGCAAGTAAAGTAAGAAATACACATTTAGCTCTATTTGTCACTGCAAATAGCTGAAATACACAAATACCTTTAAGGGGAAAATAAAATAATGTATGTACTTTATGTATTTATAGGTAATCTTAGCACATGGTCTGAGTCAGATGATATACTCACAGAGGGAATGATACTTTGTGCATAACAGATATTATTTAGTAGATTCAATAATTTGTTAAATATCTTAAATAATAAATGTTGATTCATGATAGTAAATAAGAAAGTTGGGAGGTGATGAGGTTAGAAATTGCAGAAATTGCAGATAAGGAAAAGAATGTGGCCTACCAAAACTTTAGAAGTCATTTGGGAGTGACTCTAGTTTTATTCTCTCTTCAACCAGTACTCAGCTTAGGTACGGAGAAATGTCCAAGGTTGCACAATTTTCATCAGAGAAGGAACACTTACAATTTAAAATATAAGT
>NW_017732385.1:431941-433235 GCF_001890085.2 Hipposideros armiger | reverse complement strand
TTATTTATATTTTTCAATTTCCCAACTAGGGAACTAAAATGGAATAAAGTTTGGTAACTGGACCAAAGTAATGCAGCTAGCAAATAACTGACTTATGCTTTTACCATTTATCCCATATCTACTCTTATTATAAATCTTTTTCTTTTTTTTTAATCTTATAGCTTCCATTCCAGGCACCATCTTTCAAACTCTCTTTTATAATTCTGACTAACCACTTACCTCTCACAACTGGGAAGAATACTAGTTTGTTAAAATTACATCATCTTTATTGGGCTAAGTTCTTATATTAAACCATTTCACTGGCTGCCTTGGGTCATGTTCATATCTCTGATCCACTCAGCTATGACTAGAGCAAAGTGATCATGTGAAAACAGTGTACCAAATCTGATGAAGGACCCATTTAGAAAAAGCTAAAAGGTGGGGACTTCTTCAAAGGATGCAATGATTTTGCAGGAAGCCTGAGTCTTGATCTCCTGGGAATACTAGTTATTCAATCTTTTCTCCAATCTTTAGAAAATTTCCATTTCCCTAACATCTATTCAACACTACTTTAGTTTCTTCCTGCATTTTTTAACATTGAGTAAAATATTATAGTTATATTGTACTCTCTATATTTACTACATTCTAGCCATGAAGGAATTGAAATCTCCTTTATTTAATTTTTTTTAATTTTTTGTATTTTTA
Source organism: Hipposideros armiger (assembly GCF_001890085.2). Taxonomy (NCBI): domain Eukaryota; kingdom Metazoa; phylum Chordata; class Mammalia; order Chiroptera; family Hipposideridae; genus Hipposideros; species Hipposideros armiger. Next base: position 432,551 of record NW_017732385.1, on the reverse strand, counting down.
AACTGAGTTACAATACTGCCACCATATCAATTTTGAGAAAAATGTTTTTTCCTTAGTAAAGTGTGTAATAACAATTATTTTTCCATAATTAATTAAAACATTTGTTAAAGAATGTCTAAGACACATGATATTTACCTAACTGTGTTCATAGTTCCATATCAAAGAAATGATAAATATCCCTGGTAAACAAGAATATAAATGTATAAAATTAATAAGGTAGATAATTAAAAACATAATGAGATATTTTGTTAATATACCTTTTTAAATCACAATAATTGAAATTCATTTAGTCTTCCTTGCATATAGAACATAATTTGGAAAGTTTCAATATTTAACAGAAATATGAGTGAGATGACAGATACTTTTTTATTTTTCTTAAATCTTTATTATCTAAATGTTAAATTGTTCGTGTGTCTGATTATTTTAAAATATATATTTTAAAGTAGTTTAAGCATTTAAAATACTTCAAAGACTTTATTTATTCATAGTGAAAGATATCCACTTTAATTGCATAAAAGTCAGGAACTTTTCATAAGTTATATCAATTAAAGCAAAGCATCCTTAAGGTTTGCTTACATTTTTACCTTCTCAATAAATGCTAATAATCTCT
>NW_017732385.1:428220-429126 GCF_001890085.2 Hipposideros armiger | reverse complement strand
AGCCAGATCAGGTGAGTAGGGAGGGTGCTCCAATACAGTTATTTCTTTACTGGCTAAAAACTCCCTCACAGACAGTGCTGCATGAGCTGGTGTATTGTCATGATCCAAAAGCCATGAATTATTGGCAAAAAGTTCAGGTCATCTAATTTTTCCATGCAGCCTTCTCAGCACTTCCAAGTAGTAAACTTGGTTAACTGTTTGTCCAGTTGGTACAAATTCATAATGAATAATCCCGCTAATATCAAAAAAGGTTAGCAACATTGTTGTAACAAGTTTGCAAACTTAATTGTCTGACCTCGTATATATGAAATATATATTTAACCAGTACCTACAGTTTGTGTCTCTACATGTGTGTGTCTGTATATTTTTAAAGAAAGTATGATGCATATTAAGTGAATTCTCACTTCAGGATATGCCAAAATTTGATGTGACTCACTTTTCTAAATTAGATTACACTTTAAATACATTTATTTTGGTACAGTAGAAATTTCAAGGCATCAAATGAAAGAAATCCTCTTTTGATTTCCTATCAACATTGATGCCCAAACAATATCTGAACGTTGCCTGTATAATGTTCCATCCTCTGTTAAAGGTGTTTGTCTTCCAGCATCAATTCTCTTAGATTCCCTAGGTAGCATTTCTCCCCTGACTGTAAGCAAATGAGAATAAAGATACTGCCTGTGGTTTTCCAATTGTCTTATGGTTGAGGCTAGATAGGCTGATCCCCAATTGAGCTTCCCCAAAACACTGGAAGTATTTTGAGTCATCCTCATTCTCTTTTTAAAAAGCAACCTTTTACATGACAGAGCATGTTACGTACTGGAAATTTTATATTTAAACTTTTTTGGAAAATTCTATTAAAGTTTTCATTGGGAAGTAAAGTGACAAGGCTTTTCCTTAAAACTG
>NW_017732385.1:418405-425740 GCF_001890085.2 Hipposideros armiger | reverse complement strand
TTTATTCCATGCCTTTGATGATGGAGAATGCTAGGGAAGGGAATTCTTGACAGTATCATAAAGAGGATATGCCGATGGTGCTTCCAACCTCCTTTGTTACTTCTGATTGGTAATGATATTCCCCAACATACCTTCGCTAAGTAGTAAGGATAGTAGCTGCATAACATAACACAATGTCTAGAGGTTAGCAGGAGGTGGCGCAGGGGCATCTCAGGGTAGCCCAACACTATCATGCAAAACCCAGGTGCTGACCATCTTACCACTTTGTCATCCTCAGGCTGATTTATCCTCGTGCTCTTAAAATATCTGTGGCTACTCCAGATTTCAACTGCTCACAACATAAAGCAGTGCAGGGGAGCTCCTCTCAAGTTTTATTTTATTTTATTTTATGGTTTTTTTTTTTGGAAAGAGAACGTTTCCCAGGAGAGTCCTAGCAGGCTCTTTACCTCAGTTGTCATTAGTCAATATTAGAGTCTGTGCCTTAGCTGCAAAAGAAAGTAAGCATATGAACTTCCTTTCCCCTATAGTGGGGAGTGGGGTTTTCCAAAAGCAGTAAACAACAGCTGCTGGGTAGACAACTGAAAATATCTTTTGCATTCTCTCCCCTTTCTGGACCCTGAACCCCAACCGTCCACAGCACAAGCTGCTTCATTTCCAGTGCCCTTCCCAAACTCCAGATATACCTATATGAGTACCTACTTCACATGATTGTATGTATTTATATTTTCCTGACCTTCCAGCAACTTGTGGGTAGAAGCCCTGGTGTCTGCATCATTATATGTTTAGTGCCTAACTTGGGTCATAGTAAATGAATATTAATTAAATGAATAAGTCTGAAGTCTTTTCAAATAGGAAAACATATGATTGAAAAATATATTTTAAAATTAAAGTAGGAACTCGAGATAAGTAAAATTGTAGTCTTTGAAGAGCCCTTAATGGTTAAAAGATAGAACGAGTATAACGAAATAGGAAATATTACATCATCTCTGAAAGAGCCAAAGCTTAACCATCTGCTTCATATCTCACTAAGCCTAGAGATGAGAAAAAATATGTGAATTTTGGTACCCTCTGGGAGATTGGATGAGGATCACACAGGATTTAGAGAATAGAGCTTGCAAAGAAATGTCAATAATTTAGGCTTATTCTTTTACATTTACAAAGAAGACATGCCAAATGTTTCCTCTTTCTTAACAATGTAGGACATGAAATAACTCTGCACATTCATTTCAGTGGGCTTTTGAGAAAGGGCAGGTTAAAAGGAAATAGGGCATTTGTACTGAAATTTCAGAAAATAACATAGAACTGCAGAGCATCAGTCCAATGGTAGTAAAATCTTGAGTCAACTATATTGAATGTACAAGTTTTATTTCACTGAAAAGTATATCCTTTGTCTCTTGCTAAATAAAGGACAGGATTTTACTCTGATAGTTTAAGTTTTTATTTTTTTTTCTTAGTAAAAAAGCAGTTTCAAACAGGCCTATGCTGAGTGCTTTATAATTTTCCATATCACTGCCTGAAAAAAACAAGGAGCCTTCCAATGTTTAAATGAACAAGGAAAAAAAAAACAAACTTATTTTCTCCTTGAAAATTAAATGCCAAATTGGATTTGATTTACAGAGATAGTTTTTATTTGTTCATTATGATAGAAATGATAAATGAGCAAAGCTTCTTCCTAGGGATAATACTCTTCTTTAAATTTTCAATTTTGTCTTGGTTTTATATGACACTTTAAATAAGTATGAATTGTCATTTGCAGCACTGAAAACATTTGGTGCTCAATAGGCATTGAATGATTGCAAATTTGGTAGCCAATAGAAAGTATAACAATATGCAATTAATTACAATTTTCTCATAGACAGATATCTTTGCAGTTGAACTTTCTCATCTCCTAATAACACACACACACACACACACACACACACATTCACACACTTCCCAATCCGTCTATATCCAGTCATGGATGTCATTTATTTGAACAAATATGGTGTTTTTCATAAAGTCCTGTCATGTGCTTCTATGCATTATTGGTGGCCTTAGTCTTGTGCAGATGTAGTTGGACTGTCATTTGACATCAAGGAAAAAAAGAGAAAAGAGTATTTTATTTAAGTAGATAGTGTTGAAACTAACAGGAACCAACATAGGAGAAAAAGACCTTTAGATTCATGGTAAAAGAGCTGGCAGCTTGCTTATCTTCTACTCATTTACTCAGACTTACATAAGTGATGTCTGGGTTGTGAGATGAAACGAGGGCCTGGTACAGTTTTCTATTGCTGTTTTAACAAATTACCACAAATTTAGTGGCTTGATGCATCACACGTTTATTATCTTACTCTTCTGGAGGTTAGAAGCCAGGGCCAACTTCTTTTGGAGCTTCTAAGTGAGAACTCATTTCCTTGCCTTTTCCAGCTTTGAGTCGCTGCCTGCATTCCTTGGCTCTTAGTACCTTCCTCAGATCACACCAGCTTCTGCTTCTGTGGTCACATCTACTGTCCACTCTTCCTCCACTTGTAACTGCCCTGAGCTCACCTGAATAATCCCGGCTAGTTTCCACACCTCAAATTCCTTAAATAATCACATCTGTGTAGTTCCTTAACTGTGTACGTAGTCCCAGGTTCTGCAAATTAGGATGTGTACATTTTGCGGGTACTGTTATTCAGTCCACATAGCACTCTTATTCAAGCATTTGAACAGTCTCTCTTAGTCATAGCTTCAGAGATAGCAGAGCCCTAGGCAGTTATATACTAATTTTAAGATACAAGAAAAAGAACATGTATACATTCTGTGTGAGTGTGTGAGCACATATGTCCATAGTTAGAGTAACTAAGTTTCTAAATTATCAGCAGTGACTCAACGTGACAATGGGAATCATTAATTAAAAATTATGTTACCATTGAAATATGAATACTCTTCATTACTAATTGCCCCTCTAATTCAAGCCTGGGTAAATTTTTAATAAAGGATGAATTTAACATAGGTAAATTATAACATAAATTATAATCCTATTGTGTCCAATAAGGTTTATTTTTCAATCAACCATGCATTTTATGAAGAATATACACGAGTATTTCTTGGTAGAATGAAACTGCCAACTTTGAATATTTTTTACCTGCATTCCCTGACAATCTTCTAAAATGTGTATAATCCAAATATATTTTTGTATTCCTATTAAACATGGACTTAAAATGGCAAGTTCCATTTTATCTTACACTTACAATGATGATATTCCTAAAAGGATTATTTTTTTTTAAAAGCTATCATTAACATATTTGGCTAAGTTACCATTATACAGCAAGCTATTATAAAAGTGTAATTTTCAGTATAGTCTTTAAGAGACTCTGGAGGATAACTTTGAATTTCTCTCAAGTTTGATTTTTAGTTTTCATGGATGCTTTAATTTTATATGGGATGATCTTTTACTATTCAGGATATTTTATTTTAACCTTGGGAGAACTTAGTTTTATTTTGGTGATTAACTAAATAAAGCTATTTGTAATTCTGATAATAAAATGCAAAACACTGGTGTTGCTTTGTTTTTTCTTTTCCCCATCTCTTCCCCTAAATAATGCATAATTATTTTTTATAAAGTGTGTTTTTTTATTCCATTGAAATAACCTTGTTAGGGGGATATATTAAGTCTAGGACAAAATCTTCTGCCCTCCAGGGGCTCATCACACAGTAGCTATAATACATAGAGTAAAATACAATAGGAGATTTTTGGTGGTTTGGATAGAGTGTTACGGAACCAATGATGGAGAAAGAAAATGTTTGTTGGGGATGTTTTGATTAAAGGAGGTAAAACCTCATTGGAATTTAGACAAGGACTAGATTTTTGTTATATGGGAAAGGGCATTCCAAGCAACAGAATAAACAGTAAAGACACACAAAATGGTATATTTAGGGAAAGAGAATAGAACAATATGGAGAACTAAGTGTATGTCAAATGGTGAAAGGATTATAGAATAAAGCATTGGAGAACTCCTTGAACCATATTATGAAAAACAATTTAAATGGAATGCTGAGGAATTTATTCTCTCTCTCTCTTTTTTTTTTTTAAGCTGAGCCATCCTGCCACCTGTTGGCAGCTCAGCAGCAACTCAGCTAGGGCTGGAACTTGAACCGCTGTTGCTCAGAGCTCTCACTCTTCAGTGAGCTCTTAACCAACTGAGCCACTTGGCCAACCCTTGAGGAATTTATTCTTTTTTTTTTTTTTAAAGATTTTTATTGGGGAATTGGGAGAGGGGAACAGCGCTGGGGAATTGGGGGAAGGGGAACAGACAAGTTGCTGTCCTTTTGTTCTTCAGTCTAGTTGTGGAGGACGTTGCTTCACTTCACATTGTGCACACTCATGCTTCACAATGATGGGGCCCAAGTTGGCACCATCATTGTGCTCTTCCTGGGCGAGGCAGATCAGTCACCAGCTTCTGGACGGCCGCTCATGTGGCTTGAGGACCTCTCACGCTGGCTGCTGGCTACACACGGTAGCCAATGGCAACCCACTGCAGCAGGGGCTGCAGCCTATGCCATCGGCAATTCATGGCAGCCCAGCTCTAGGTTGAGCTGTTGTTCAGCATCTTAGCTATAGAGGGCAGTGTCACTGGCCCTCATATGTGGGATCTGAACCAAGGCCCTCTGGCGTCCCAAGCCAGTTTTTAACCAACGCGCCACTCGGCCAGCTCGAGGAATTTATTCTTCATCGACATTTGCACATTTTTTGGAGGAGGTGAATATAAAGGACAAAAAATTTAGGTACTTCCTGATACTTGATAATGAACACCATTGCTTTAATTTCACATGTGCTTTATCAAAATTTGAAGATGAAGTTGTAATATTACACTGTGTAGGTCTCTACAGGAATTCTGTTCTGGTAATGAGTTCATTGCCTATTAAATGATGATAAAGGGTATATAATCATATTTCTCTTTTAGCAATTACATATGGTATATTATTATTAACCATATTATGTTTAAGTTAACAAAAAGATATAGGAATGATAAATAAATATTGTTGATCTTAACTAAGATATGAAAATCTGTCACAGCATTTCCTTGATACTTAGCTTGTACAAGAGGTTGTAGCTATTCTTTTTTATAGCTAGGATCAATATTGGTCTCCTCAGAAATGTCGCTGTTGAATAGGTACTATCCCTACTTCTAATTTGTAATTAGTTACCAGGGTTTATCATTTATATTTCCTTTAAATGTCCCTGTAGTGTCCTGTTATGCATTCAGTAGGCAGAACATTTATTGATACACTATAGTTCTGATTAGTATTTAAATAGTATGTCAACTTCTAAGGGAAATGGCATAATATTATTATTAATTAATTATGGTGAAATAGTCAGGGACTGGAGGCTACTTAGTTAGTGTTCAATAGACCCTTGTTGAAAAATATTCATTTCAGCATTTGATTTTGGTACTCCCTTTTTTTTTTTTTTGAGAAGACTACAATTAGCAGTTCATGGCATTAACATGGGAAAATGTAAGTTAGCTAGCTTGTAGCAACCAATGTATATTAAATTTTTCAGCTAAGACTGATATCCAACTTCCAAAAATATTATACAATTTTATTAAAATAAGTAATTAGATGTTTTCCTATAAATGTAGCAGGGTTATCATGGTAAGCTTTTCTCATGCCAGGGTGAATCCAGACTCAGTATAGGCTATGGTTGTCCTAACCTTTTCATGTCTTTAGATTGCAAGAGTCTATTATTACAAAGAGATAGACAAGGTACTGGCTTTGATATTCTTCCTTAGGGATGTAAGAAAAACCGCCTGCATATTCTCATAAGCTTCTTGTTTTAATTATAGTGTATAGCATTATGTTTCACACAATAGAAAGTCATTTAAAATAAGATTAGTTTGGCTATCTGAGAAGTGTATCATAAAGCATAAAATAGAATAAATGGAAAACACACATACACACAACATTTTTTAGCTTCTGATTCAAGGAACTCAATTCAGTGAATATGTTTGAAAATAATCACCTTGAAATACTGAAAATTCACTTATTTGAAGCCTATAATCAATGTTTTTAAAAACTGATCTTGAAGTGTTGTATCTGGTTGAAAATAAATAAGTGCTTGTAGGAAGTTATTCTTAACGGGTATTTCTTAGAGGAATAATATAACTGCAACAATGCAAATTGTCTTTAAAGTTTGGAACTTGCTTAGCAAACTGAAAACATAGGCTTATTAGGTAAATCCCCTCAAGTCTATCTTACACGTGAAAAAAAAAATTATGGTTGAATCATGATAGATTGGTATATATGTCAATATACATATGAATACCTATTGAGGATGGGTAATTCGCATATTTTCCAAAGGGATTTTATTCTTGAATTTTCCCAAAGGATTATTCTGTATCTATGGCTTAATGTAGGTGAACATTTTGGCATTAATACAAAACAAAGTGAACAAAACATTCAATTGTCAAATACATACTTTTCAACCTTAGCTGGATCTTTATTGCTGTTAGAAAGAAATCCTTTCACAAATTCCATGTTGATTCCTTTTCTAATTCCCCACAGCAGTTATTCTAAACCTTTGCCACTCTTTCCAATTCTACTTCCTCAAATTTCAAGAGTCTTACTTTTTTAGTTCTTTGAGAAAACACAACAGGGTAAAAATTACCTTAATTTGTTCCCTACCAGCTAGTATAATAATTTATCTATTTCAATTTTCTATCATTTCTCCCTTGGGGAAAGTGCCCCTAGTATTGTTTAGATTCTTATTCTAGCCCCATGAGTATTTCTTAGGAAAGTTTTCCACTTTCACATCTGTTTGGGCCTCTAGTCCCTCTTCCTTCAGTGGCACCTTTCCCTCAGCCTGCAAGTCCATACCATCTTTTCAGAACCCATCATACTTCAATTTTGTTCCTGGTGACTGCCTTCCTCAATTCAATTCTTGAACTTTCACATGGCTTTAATAAATCTCCTTACCCATTGCTCTTCTCCTCTTGTGTTTTTGGCTAAATTTTCTGTCTTTTGTGTTTCCTTGCCTCATCTACACTTACTCCTTTGTGTTTCTCTTTCTCTCTCTCCCCTCTCTCCTACCTCATTTTAATTCCATAGAGCTCTATCCCCATGTTTGTCCCGGTCTCACAGCTCCAGGTCTGTTCTGTGTTTCCAGTTTTGATCTTTCTCCTGAATTTCAGACTTAAGTGTATCACTGCCTAATGCATATTTATTCTTTAATGTCTACCAAGGACTTCATACTCAGTGTATTCCAAAAACAGTTGAAAAGTCATACATTTGTGGTCAGAGATCTGAATTCAAGATTCTGACATGTGATGAAATGGTGACCAAGATATTTGATTTTAATTTCCTCATCAAATACTG
>NW_017732385.1:415361-416285 GCF_001890085.2 Hipposideros armiger | reverse complement strand
TAAAAGGGGTTAAGACCCTCTCCAATAATTTATCTCAAACATTTTGAGACAGATGTGCACATAGGAGGAATAGTAATCAAGCTTTAGATCTTTAATATTTTTATTAATATCTTAAGGTGCTATTCAAATTATTGAACATGTCTCCTTTTAAAACTGGAAGATAGAAACTATATTTGTCCATCCACACAGCAAAGATCTTAGCCTTTAAAATATCAGATTCAGAAGCCCTTGGTACACATGGATCCTAATTGTAATCCTATCGCTGTATCTAAGCTGGAGTTCACTGAAAAATGCTTTGTCCATATGAAAAATGCCACCAAAACAAAATTATAAATAATTGAACCACAGATAAATCTGCAATGTTTGTTGGTTTTTTTTTTCATAAAATACCCACTATCATAAGGAGTATGAACAGTCACACCTGAATTTTAATATTTATATTTCTGGTACTTCTAGTGTCAGCTTGTGCTCCCTATGCAACCAGGTATGCTGGCTTATCAATATCATTCTGAAGGCAACTATGTAGCTCTGTAAGGTCAAAGTGGAAAAAAAAATAAAACAAAACTATCATCTAATTGTTTGATATTGTAGAGATAAGAATTAGTGCTTCCATTAAGTTTCGAAGAAAAACTTATCATGAGAAAGCAGAGGCAATCCTTATTCATTTTCTTTATGTTTGCTAGTGTTTTTAAAGTTTCTCAACCTATGGGCACTTGATTATTTGCATTAATTGCTTCTCTTTACTTTTAACAGATCACTTCTTTCATAGAAAGAGGTTGTAGTAGTTTACTACATTTGCAATTTTTTTTTTTTTTACCAATTTCATCAGTTTAATTCTGAAAACCTTTACTATTAATAGACTCTCTATGGCATAGAAAAAGTTCTAGGAAGGATGACAGGAAACAATAGATTAATTGGAAAAAA
>NW_017732385.1:411550-412551 GCF_001890085.2 Hipposideros armiger | reverse complement strand
GGGGGGGGGGCTTTAGCCCTCCCTTATTTAAGTGTCATCTAGGAATTTCTCTTCCTTATCTGGAAGGATTGCCGTGACGTAATTATAAAAAAGGTTAAGTTTGATGAGTTTTGGTAATGGAGTGTTGCAGTTTCGTCTCAACCCTCTCACCAAATTCCCAATGGAAAAAACGACAGAGGCATGAGATAGATTTATGGAATCCATATGCAGAAAAGCCAGGGTGAAGGAGAATTGCCATGGACCATGTACTTGGCACAATGCAAAAACAATTGAGAAGAAATCACTGGATAGCCTCTCTAGGCAGGAGTTCCCTTCATGTTGGTAAACAACAGAGAATGATGATATTCCCTTTTTGCTCAAGAGGGAGTTTAGTCGGAGAACCAGACTGGAGTGAATTACTGGTGTTGAGTAGGAAAACCAGGGACTTGGATGGTCAAATCTAAAGCCCAGAGAAGAAAGACATCACAGTGAATGCCAAATTGGGTAGGTGACGAATATTCCACTAGCCCCCTCATGCCCACTCTATGCCTCTGGGAAACTGGCTGAGACCTAGAAGGGCCACATCAGTGGACCAGACCTGTGTTTGCCAGTCAGCATGTACCCTGACTGACTGGAAATCTGCTCTGAATGGTCAATGTCTCCACCACAATGTTGTTCTTAAATAGTTTGAATATCCACTTCCCAGAAGGTACATAACATCTTGGGTTTGGGAAAAAGGTGGGTTTTTCAATTCACAGTGATTAGTGGCCTTAACAAACTGAGGTCTCAAATTAGAAATTACATGTGGGTTAATTAAAAATGAAGAAAGATTTTCTGCTTGCTTAGTTTTTAAAATGAAATCTATTCCTACTCAAGATATTTTTGACAATTATTTAAAAAGATTTCTTCATTTTGGCCATTCTTATTCTATCCTCGAACATCAAGTTTGCTTAATATGCTTAAAGGAAATAGTAAAACTATTCTTATATCAATGTAGCCATGTAACAAAGATAGAACAATAA
>NW_017732385.1:410129-411340 GCF_001890085.2 Hipposideros armiger | reverse complement strand
TGAAATCTGGATAACCATAGAAAAAAAGCTTTATGAAAAATATTAGACATTTTACATTTAAATTTCTCAATCCAGGTGTGCACAATTATCCTTTTTCCTAATCATAGTGCTTTGTAGTGTGTTTTTATGACAAACATATGTAGTCATCATTAATATACATAAAGTAGTTGCATAATTTTATACTTATATGAATGTATACATTCAATGTGAAAGATAAATACTAGAAATCAAAAACCTTGAAGATTGATTCTTAGAAAGTGCAATTTTGTGTTCAGTGTATGAACAAAAGTATGTTATTATTTTTTATTTGAAGACAAAGTATGTTGTATCTGCAAAATATTAGATGAAAACAGCTGAAGCAATACACTTATTTTTCCTAAATCCACTTAGCCTTTAAAATGATAAGAAGACCAATATAGCATGGAATTTATTATGACATTATGAAAGCTCTGCAATGATGACAAAATTCTATTAGGAAAAAAAAATGGATATTGTCAAGGAAGAGAAAATGCTTTCCTTGTGAAATGCTGATGACTGAAGTACTTTAGAAAATAAACATGCATCTAGTAAAAGAAGAAATCTTGGAAATTAAATGAAATGCAGATATTTGGGGATCTGAGAAGTTAAAGTGTACATATTTCCCTCCTCTTCTGTTCAGGCCCAGGGAAAATGCTCAAATATCCATGAAAAGGGAGTTAGATTTAACTTACAGCAATATAGGAAAATAAAAATAACAAATTAAAATTAAAAACACTGATTTACCACAAAGCTGATTACACATTGAAATGAGTTTTCTAAAATATGGAAAATATGGAGAAATTTAATAATTTATATCCCTACCATTTGTATGAGAAAATACTCTTCAGCCTTATATTAAAAAATGAAAGTATTTCTTCACATTATTTGAAGTAATTGTTCAAGTGTTTAAATGGATAACATCTTTAGGTCCTATGAGGCAACAAGTATAGAAAATCAGGGAAATCATGATACTTCTACTCAGTGCTTAAATCCAGTTTTTAGTCTCACACTGTGTGTGAGGCGAATTCAAATAAAGAGTGGAAATGCATTTTGTGGAATGAAAGCTTGATGCCACCTGTGGCTAGGAAGTCTTCTTGAAAGGCATTTTTATTCTGAGGTATTCAAATTTTAATTCCTTCTAGGATTTTCTGTTGAATGTTTAATGATACTTCCTCTCCAACAATCAGCTCCAG
>NW_017732385.1:407254-408284 GCF_001890085.2 Hipposideros armiger | reverse complement strand
AAAGTTGCAAAAGTGGGGAGTTTAGGACTGCTATAGGAGTGTGAGAATGGTACCAGGCATCCTCTGTGCTTTTTGCTCTGCCATCCTCAGCACAGAACTGTCAGTCTTAGAGCCACATTATGGCTGCTCCACCTCTACCAGTAGATAATTCTATTTCAGGCAGAAAGAAGGGAAAGAGAAAAGGGAAAAGGTGAGTGCCAGCTGAGCCTCTCTGTGTAACAGAAAAACAATAGCTTTATAGAAAACAAAGTCAGAAGATAAAGGCTTAGATTTTCTTCGCCAGATTAGTTTCTACAGGGCCCATTGCTTTCCAAAATAAAATTGGTGGGTCTGCTAGTAAAGAAAAAGGAGGGAATAGATATCGGGTAGGCAGAGGCACCAGGTAGCATGAGCTCTTCACGCTCTCTCCTTTCTTCTCTCCATCTACTAAATGGGAGGTGACAGGCTCAGTGTATGATCAGGCCTTCTAAATCCCAGCTGCTTGTCTCCAAGGCCAATTCCTCCACAAATCCTTTTGCTCCTGGGCAACTGACTTAACCCTTTCAGGACTCCATTATTTCATCCTTACAATGGACATGGTAGTACTGGCCTCATAGTAAGTACTGAGAATAATGCCTGTTCCATAGTAAAAGCCCCTCTCTGCATACCCCACCCTGAATTCCAGATGGCCAGAGCTTTGAGCAAGTACCTCACTCTAGTATCTTCTGATAGAGCATCCTGCCTGCCTGCATTCCTTTCTAACTTAAAATCGGAAAAGGATTAACTTACCACATACAGAAACTCAAGTTAAGTTGTTAACTGTTTTTAATAATTATGTAATTACATTGAAACATTAAGACAAAGTAGGTATAAAGATTATTTGGGACGGGTAGTTTTTTTTCTAGGAAACCTTCCAAAAACGTCATGTTGACTAATTGACTAAAATTAAGATAAATGGCTAAAGACCATGTTAGTAAATCATATTATTTAATTGACACTGCAGATAAATGCAGATGTTACCTCATTTTAGGAAATGAGGAAATTGAGTTAA
>NW_017732385.1:405207-406218 GCF_001890085.2 Hipposideros armiger | reverse complement strand
AACTCACACCAGCCCAGCTCCAGGTCAAGCTGTTGTTCACCATCTTAGCTGTAGAGGGCGCAGCGTCACTGGCCATCATGTGGGATCTGAACCAGATCCCTGCTGTTCAGAGCTGGCGTCCCAAGCCAACTCCTAACCAACATGCCACTCGGCTGGCCCAACACTGATTTTTTTTTTCTCAAATATTTATGGATAATGGATTCCTCCAACATTTAAAAAATAATGGATTTGCCTGATCCTTCCTCCTGGTGATCTAGGACATTTATTTAGAGAAGTGGTTCTCAACCTTTCACAGGGGTCACCTAAGACCATCAGAAAACACATATTTTTGATGGTCTTAGGAACGGAGACACCGCTCCTCTATCCATGCCCAAGCCCACATGCAGATACGCCCACATACAAGTACCCAGAGACCTCTGTGAAAGGGTCAGTTGACCCCCAAAGGGGTCGCGACCCACAGGTTGAGAACCGCTGATTTAGAGGAACAGTTGGTAGCCATCTTTGCAATGCTAGCTAGTTTCAAAATAAACATAAATATGGACAGATGACCTAATTACAATTCCTTTTTGAGTAAACAGTAGAAATGCATAACTGGTATATACTCATAATAGCATGGATGTTAATAATATTTTATATTAGGTTGCCATAATCTGTATTAGATTATTATATTTTAAAATTCTGACTTGATCACTGGGTATGCAACAAAGTAGATGTAATTTGATGGTAAAAAGAAATATTACTTTGTCTACAGAGAACTTTGGGGAATTTTGTTATATTTTACTACCAAATTTGCATATATTAGATAATTCAATTTTTAAAACAAATAACATGCTATGTATTTTCACTTAAATAGTGAAGACAATTTTGTCACTGAACTAGACTTTTCACAATATATAGATGGATTTTCTTTAAATAAACTAAAACCATTCAGTAAATCAGCAACTATTTACTGAGGAACTAATGCATTCAAAGTATTAACTAGACACCACAGCCCTTCAACTATTTATCCAA
>NW_017732385.1:390851-403907 GCF_001890085.2 Hipposideros armiger | reverse complement strand
TGATGAGATTTGTATTAGCTTTCTATTGCTGTGTAACAAATTACCACAAATTCAGCATGTTGAAACAACACCAATTTCTTATCTCACAGTTCAGTAGGTCAGAAGCCTGGGCAAGATCAAATGGGTTCCCTGCTTTACAAAGCTGAGATCAAGGTGTTCCTCAGGCTATGCTCTTATCTGGGGGTTGGGGGTTGGGGGTTGTCTAAGGAAGCATCTGCTTCTAAGCTCATTGAGGTTGTTGACTGAATTCAGTTTCTTGTGATTGTAGGACTGAGGCCACAATTTCTTGATGGCTCTCAGCTTTAGCCATTCTTAACAACTGAATACCACCAACATTCCTTGACTGGTGACCCCTTCCATTTTCAAAGCCAGCACTCTTATACTGAAACTCTCTGGTGATCTTTGCTTCCAACCCCTTCCATTTTCAAAGCCAGCACTCTTATACTGAAACTCTCTGGTGATCTTTGCTTCCAATCCCTAATTTTCTGCTGTGCTATCAAATGGGAAAACAAAACCAAAACCAAAAACAAACAAACAAAAATACCTTTCTGCATTTAAAGACCTCAAGTGATTAGATTAAGATCACTTAGATAATTTCTCTTTTGCGATATAATATAATATAATCCTGAAAGTGATATCACAGTCACAGGTTCTACCCACATTTGAAAAACAAGGGGTTATATAAGAATGAGTGTCATTATGAGTTGTTCTTAGAATTCTGATACAGTGTATTAATTTGCTATAGCTGCCATAAAAAAGAAGAAGAAATAAAAAAAACATAGTCTGATGGCTTAAATGACAGAAATTTATTTTCTCAGAGTTGTAGAGGCTAGCAGTTTAAGATCAAGGTGTTGGCAGGGTTGGTTTCATTCTGAGGTCTCACTCTTGGACTTCTAGGTAGCTGCCTTTCTCTGCTGCCTTCACATGGTCTCCTCCCCACTGCATGTGTCTGTGTCCTATGGACACTGGTCATTGGATTAGGGCAATCCTTATCACCTCGTTTTATCCTGACTACCTCTTTAAAGGCCCTATCTCAAAACACAGTCATATTTTGAGGTACTGCCGATGAAGACTTCAACATAGAAATTTTGGGAGGCTACAATTCAGCCTACAACATGAAGAATGATTTTGCTTTTCTTTGTTGATATTGTAAGACGTCATTAGTCACTAGCTCATCCTGTAAATGTATATTGTTACTTTTTATTGTAAAGAATTTCAAGCCGACAGAAAAATTGAAAGAATAATGTAGTAAATACCTGCATACCCTGGATTTATCAACCATTAATATTTTGTGACATTGGCTTCGTATTTTTCTCTTTTTCTGAATCATGTATTACATATATGTAATATTTACACACATATACATATCTATGTTCATGTATGCTTTGTTCTAAATCACTTAAATAAATGGCAGACATCATGACATTTTACCCCTAAGTGATTCTAATAAGACACATTGTTTCATAAGAAGAATACGATCATCCCACCAATGAAATTTGACTTTGATATAATTTCCAATTCATATTCAAATTTCTCTAACTGTCCCCAGAATATCTTCTATAGTTATTTTTCATAAAATGATCCAACCAAGGGTAATGCATTCCTTATGGTTGTCATGTTCTTTAGTCTTCTTTAATATAGAATATTTTCCAACTTTTCTTTTGTCTGTCATGATACTGACATTTTCCTGTAGAATGCCACACAATCCAAAATTTTCTGTTTGTTCCCTGATGATTAGATTCAGGGTAACTATTTTGCCAAGAATAGGCCATAGGTTATGATATACATTTCCTGTTGTGTAAAATCAGGAGATAGGGCAATTTGACGTTGGCTTGATAACTTGGTTAGCAAAACTGAATTACAACAAATTGCTTTCCAGAAAATAAGGTATACCTCTGATTCATATAGCTAAGAGTCTTTTCTAGTCTTACTACTCCGTCAGGAAAAAGACTTAGAAAGAATTAAAATTAAGACCTTAAAATTATGGCATATCCACATGTTATCTGAATCTGAAAATTGAAATCAAGTGAAAAGTGAGGCTTTTAAGTTTAAACTTTTTATCTCTTGAGTTGTGAATATCACTCCTCCCTCAAAAACATCTAATTTTGTTTTTTCATGTTGCTCTATGTCTAGCAAAGTATGAATGAAGGAGAGAATTACTGTCATTTTTGTTTAAATAACAAATAGTCTAAGTCCCTCATTACATTGTTAGGATATTTAAGGATAGGGATCTTTTCTATTTTTTGTATATCCATACATTGTTCTGTATACGGTGAGCAGCCTATACAGTTTTTGTCTTCAGGCATTTAAAAGATGAATGTGTAGGTAAGCAATTTAAGACATGATGCAGGGCAATGGACAGTAGTCTCATCCATTTACAAGAACTCTAAGAAGATATACAGAAGGTGCCAAAAAATGCCAAAAAAAGTCTACACATTTTAAGAAAGGAAAAGACTGTATTAAAATTGTAATACAATGAAATGAATGATGCTAGCATTCATTTGATTAATGCCTTTTTTTTTTTTTTTTGTAGAAGGCAGTGTCACTGGCCCTCATATGTGGGATCTGAACCGGGGCCCTCTGGCATCCTAAGCCAGCTCTTAACCATGGCGCCACTCAGCCGGCCCTAATGCCATCTTTTGAGTGAACGCCATGCTACACATAATTCAATGCAACTTTGAAAAGTAATACATGGATAACATCACTGAAAATGTGTATACAATTTTTTGGCACCCCTGATATATGTAATTTTCAAAATCATACTTTAATTGTCAGTGTATTTGAATAGGTACCTTCTTTATAAAATTTGTGAGTTACACAATCATATCCAATACACTTTAAGTAATTTACACAAGTGCTTTGTAACCTTCTTTCTTCACATAAATAAGGAAAACATTTCTTGAGGAAGGGAGAGTCTACCACTCAGAATTTCTTATCCAACCTTTCTTTTACCACTGTTGACAAGTTTTATATAATATATTCATTTAATTGGAATGGAACAATGATATGCAGTATTTCAAAAGGGAAAGTGGACCTTGGAGGATGTATTGTCATTTAAAATAAAAATAACTCTCCCAAGGTTGATCATTATATAAGGCACCACTCTTTGGTGTTTGTGAGAGAAAATATTTGAATCTGTTTTACCAATAGGAAGGTAGGAAAAAATGTTTCCAAGTGAAGAAACTTCTCAGGATTTCAGTCAAATGGAGTAGTGATGATTCTGCATTCCTACTGGAACTTTTCACATGTCATCAGGAGTAAAAAACAAACAGAATTAATAATAATAATAATAATAATAATAATAATAATAATAATAGCATAATAAGTTAATTATATTCAGAATGAAATCGTATATTAAGATTGAAATTGAGGTTAAAAAAAAGAAAGAAAGAAAAGAAAAATCCACACAAATCCTAGTTACAAAATGCCTGACAACAGCATCCATATTAAGGCAAATTGGGTCAGACACCTTCTGACAATGCGAAACCAGAAGGCTTTTTATAAATTCAACACAATATTAATGACACTTTCTTTACTACAATGATGGATGTGTGATTGGAAACAGTTCACTTTTGAGGTAAGTGGCTTCTTGCAGATATGAATGTGGAATTGCTGCAGTAATGAGTGGAATCAAACAGTTGGATTTGCATTACCACTCAACTCCTGTCTGATGAACTTTAAGTATTTCTTACACTGGTGAATAGGAATATACATGTAAGTTTGTTTTGTTTTAAGCTTTCTAAGCTTGACTAGTATTTGACAGAATGGGATAATTCATTATACCTCAAAATAAAAAAAAAATATTTAAAAAATCAAATATATAATAGGTTAATTCTAAACTGAAGGCATCACCGTGATCTGATTGGCCACCTAGGAGTACACTTACATGGCTAAGATTGGCTTCCATTTTAGATTTAACCCCAGGATAGATTAGACCTAGGCAACCCACCATGAGTCACACCCTTTGTGATGAAGATTCAGATTACCAGGTTCTTAGTACATTTTTGGTCAAGATAGATGTTTGCTTATAACTTCCATCCTCTGTTTCTTAATAGTAATACGTTGAATCGCTGGACACTTGTAGATGCTAGGAACTGAAATAGGTTCAACCTACATAATTTCCAGATGAAAATAATAAAGCATAAAGAAAAAAGATAATTCAGAGAGGTAGAGCAACTGGCCTAAGGGCTCCTAGCTAATGAATCTCAGAGCTGTGACTGGAATTTGGATCCTCTTGCCTTGCACTTGGTTTGGCTGATTTTTCCCATTTGTGTGTGCGCCTCCCGTTTCCTATTAGTATAGTTTTAAACTCCTTTCGTTTTGATCTATCTCATCATGTATTAAAAACAATAACAAAAAAAGCATAAACATCAGGATCTGAAATATAATTTTTAACTAAATTGCTAAATTTAAAATAAAAAGTAGAGGTATATTTGCAAAGTAACTTTGACTATTGTCTTTATCTTTCCTCAAGAGCTGGGATGTATGTGCACATGCACGCACACACACATACACACACACACACACACACACACACACACACACACACCATGTGATATTTTTCTATAAAAACCAAGTGAACTGTTTACTTGATACATGTGTAGCTTTTTTTTCCTGTGATAGCATGGGAAGTGGGAGAATATTACTAGTAGTGTAAAATAATATACAGTAAGTATAAATGCTACTATCCTTGCTTAATTTCCAGAAAGACAGTCTAATAAAAGGGGTGAATATTTGTGCCAAAAACCATTAGATCACATTATGCTTGCCAAATATTCTTTCAGGTGCTTTTTAACTTACATTCAACACTCAAGAAAACACTATAGATCAAATACCTTTTCTTTTAATTTTCAGTAACCTAAAGAGTAACCATATAAATCTCTTAGAAAATCTATAAATACTTAATTACATTTAACTCAAGGCTCCATTGTCAGAATTTTGCTCAAACAGTGCTTTCGCAGCTCCATTATTTTCACCAATGAACAAGTCTGTAATAAAAAATACTAATGGGCCTTAAAAAGAATGTTTCCAGGTTCTGATCAAGTAAGTCTGTCAATACAGTTATGTGGACTTTCTCAAATAAGGACTGTTCCTTGCACATTCAAAAAAAAAAAAGCTGCCCGAATTTTTGGCATATCATTCCTTGAAGACAGTTTTAAGTACTATCCTTTTGACAGCTCAAAGGACTTACTTTGCTGATATCATAAGATACAAATTATATACTTCAAAAAACATAGTTGGGTCTTTAGGTAAAATATGTAAAATATTATGTTATACCTTTCTTGAGAACATACACAATTTCTTAAGCATCTTATTATCTCATTCCCTAAATATGTGCTGTATTATATACTGTATATCTTCAATGGTTAATGGAGTAATTAATCTGCAATTTTAAAGAAGTATATTTTGATTTTAAAAAAGGGATATATGTAGCTCATTCAGACAAATTCATATATATGTATATACATATATATATATATATGTATATGTGTATATATATATATATATATATATATATATATATATATGTAAATTTCAGAAACGTTCACTCTTGAAAAGTGATTAGGGTAGATTTTGGCAAGGATTACAGCCTTCCCAGGATTACAGCCTCCTAGATATTAATTGGGATTCACAGAAAAATTGCATTCATTACCTAGTGTTTTATTTAATTTGATATTTGTAAATAGATGATTTACAGGAGTTTAGGTTTTACAAAATGTGAGCATTTGTCCTGCTATAATAATAAGCCTCTCCCATTAACAATTGAAATTTATATACTATCCTGTTTTTTTTTTTATTTCAGAGAGTCAAAGTAAAAACATTTCATTTCTTCTTTTTAAGATTTTCATTAAAATTATAGCTAACATAAAATATTATATTAGTTTCAGGGGTACACCATAGTTATTTAACATTTATATACCTAAAGGAGTGATCACCATAAGTCCAACAACCATCTGACACTGTACTATGCTATAACAATATTATTGACTATCTTCCCTGTGATGTATATTACATCCCCATGAGTTACTTGTTTCATACCAAAAAATTTGGACCTCTTATTCCCCTTCACATTTTATCGCCTTTTAAAGATTTTTAAATTACAGTTTACATTCAATATTATTTTATATTAATTTCAGGTGTACAGCATAGGGGTTAAACATTTATATAATTTAAGAAGTGATTCCTCTGTCTAGTCTAGTACCCACCTAGCACTATATGTAGTTATTATCATATCATTGACTATATTCCCTATGCTTTACTTTACATCTCCATGACTATTCTGCAACTACCAATTTGTACTTCTTAATCGCTTCAGCTTTTTCACCCTGCCCCCCCCCACTCCAAATTTATCACCCCAACAAATCTAGTAGCCATCTGACACCATACATAGTTATTACAATATTATTGGCTATATTCCTTATGCTACACCTTACATCCCCATGATGACTTTGTAAACAACTAATTTGAACTTAATGCCTTCCCCTGTTTTCACCCAACCTCCCAACTCACCTCCCATCTGGCAACCATCAAAATGCTTCTGTATCTATGAGTTTGTTTCTGTTTAATTTGTTTGTTTGTTGTGTTCTTTAGATTTCACATATAAGCAAAACCACATTGTATATGTTGTCTTTCTCTATATGACACTGTACTCAGCAGTTTCTTCCAGGTCCATCCATGCCACTGCAGATGGCAAGTATCCATTCCTTTCCATAGCCGAGCAATATTCCATTATATATATGTACCACCTCCTTTTTATCCATTCTTCTATTATCAGACACCCAAGCTGCCTCCACATCTCAGCCATGTAAGCAATGCTGCAATAAACATATGGATGCAAAGGTCCCCTCAAAATAGTGTCTGGATTTCTATGGATAAATACCCAGAAATGGAATTACTGGGTCCTTCTTTGTCTCTTGTTATAGCTTTTGTTTTAAAGTCTATTTTGTCTGTTACCAGTATTACTACCCCAGATTTTGTTTGTTTTCTTGTTTCCATTTTCGTGAACTATCTTTTTCCATTGCTTTACTTCCCATCTGAGTGTGTCTTTCAATCTGAAGTTAGTCTCTTGTAGGCAGAGTATGTAAGGGTCTTGTTTTTTTATCCATTCAACTACCCTATGTCTTTTGATTAGAACACTTAATCCATTTATATTTAGAGTAATTGTTGATAGATATGTAGCTATTAACATTTTATTATTGATAATTTTGATCTTTTTTATTTCTGTCTTAAAAATGTCCCTCTAAGATCCCTTGTAATACTGGTTTAGTGGTGATGAACTCCTTTAGCTTTTTCTTGTCTGGGAAGCTCTTTATCTGTCCTTTGTTTTTAAATTATAGCCTTGCTGGGTAGAGTACACTTGGCTGTAGGTCCTTACTTTTCATCACATTGAATATTTTGTTATTTTGTTCCAATTTTTCCTGACCTCCAAAGTTTCTATAGAGAAACCAGCTGACAATCTTATGAAAGCTCCCTTATATGGTATTGCCTTTTTCTTGCTGCTTTTAGGATTCTCTCTTTGTTTTTAATCTGTCTCATTTTAATTATGTTGTGTCTATGTGTGGGTCTATTTGGATTCATCTTTTGGGAATTCTTTGCACTTTCTGGACTTGTATGTCTATTTCCTTCACCAGGTTAGGAAAGTTTTCAAATTATTTCTTCAAATAGGTTCTCAATCACTTGCTTTCTCTCTTCTTATTCTGATACCCCTATGATGCAAATGTTGTTACACGTGATGTATAACATCACGTGTAACAACATTTCTTAAACTCTCTTCACTTTTTGGAGTTTTTTTTTTTTTCTGTTGGTCCTATTGGGTGATTTCTACTACCTTGTGTTCTAAATCACTGATTTGATCCTCATCTTCATCTAGTCTTCTGGTGATTTCTTCTAGTACATTTTTCATTTCAGGTATTGTACTTTTCTCGACTAGTTCTTTTTTATAGTTTCTATTTATTTATTTATTTATTATTATAATTGCTATCTCTTTGTTGAAGTTCCCACTAAGTTACTTCAGCATCCTTATAACCAGTGTTTTGAACTCTATATTTGGTAGGTTGCTTGCCTCCATTTTGTTTAATTATTTTTCTGGAACTCTCTTCTGTTCTTTCATTTGGGACATATTTTTTGTTTTCTTATTTTGGCTGTCTTTCTGTATTGTTTCTATGTATTAGTTGGCTCTGCTATGTCTCCCACTCTCAGCTGGGTGACCTTATGTAGTAAGTGCATTGTGGGGCCCTGGCACAGTCTCCCTGATCACCTTTCTAGGTGCTCTAGGAATGTCCCTTGTGTAGGTGGTATGTGCTCTCCTGTTATAGTTGAGCCTTGATTGCTATTGGCACATCAATGGGTGGGGTTGACCCTTAGGCTGATTGGCTGTGGGTTTTGACCACATCAACATCTTATGAACTGCTGTGCAGCAGCGTTACCCTACCAAGTGCCTGTTGAGACCACCATTTGGGCATGCCACTTCTGGGGCTACTTAGGCAGTGCTCTGCTGTGGTCTGAAGCCAACCTCCAAGTATGTTTGTTCTGGGACCTTTTGGGAGACATTCCAGTGTGTGCCCAGGTAACCTACTGCTTTTGACTGGCCAAGGATCACCTGGTAGGAGCTACAAAGACTGGGGGAAACTCAAACATGGTCTTACAGGCCCAGCATACTGATTCACTCACTTTCTGGCATTCACCTTGGGCTCTGGCAGAAGAAAAGTGACTTAGGGAGCATTAAAGGAATGTGGTGGGGAGGGGGGTACAGACTGAGTTGTGAGGCTTTGCAGTAAGGGCTGAAAGACAATCACCATTTTCCCTGGGTGAGGTCAACCCAATCAATCCATGGTTGTTTGCTGCTTGTGCTAAACATGGAGGTGCATGGGAGAGGCCATACTGCGAGCCCTTGATGTCTGCCACCAGTACTGGGCCTGGGTCAGCTCCACAAAAAGCCAGGACACCCTGAGACCCGATGACAGCTGCCAGCTCCCTTAAGGTTCAACCACTGATAAAGCCTCATGCAGTACACTGGTTGTGTGTGACAGGATCTCAAGGCGTCACTAGAGTGGGAAGAGTTTTTGTCACCTGGTTAGTGTAGATTATGATTTGGTTGCCAGTGCTGAGCATGAAGCTACTCAGCAAAAATGTCAAAGAACACTGAGGCCAGTCACCGCCGACCTGGGGTCTGTGAGACTTCAATAGCTTTCCAAGAAAGAGTGCAATGTGGGTGTGACTGGCTGCTCCCTGAGAAAGTGCTTCTGGCGTTGGATGAATTGGGTATGGTGGAGTCTCGCTGAATCACTGGGATGAATCAGTGGCACTCACCAGACAATTCAAATTCAGATTTGGCCATGAGCCTGGTGGGGGTGCTCAACACAGGAAAGATAGCTCCTGCCTGCCAGCTACATGGGAGGATAACCCCACACAGCGAAAATGGTGATTGTCTTCCCACCCACACTGAAAAGCCACCCAACTCAGTCTGCCCTCTATATTCCTCCGATGTCCCTGAGTCACTGTTTGTCCTCCAGAGCCCAAGGTGAGTGCCAGAGAGTAAGTGAGTCAGTATGCAGGGCCTTTAAGAGCATGTGCGGGTTTCCCCAAGCCTTCTGTTCCACCCAGATGGTAGCAATCACCATTGTTTTTCACAGCCAGATGTTGTAAGGGCTACTCTTCCCAGCACCAGTAATCAATGCTGGGGAGCCTGGCATGGGGCTGACATCCCTCTCTCCTCTGCGGGGAACCTCTATGGCCAAGATATCCCTTCTAATTCTTGGCACCACCACAAGGAAATTTGGGGTCAGCTTGTTTTGCACCTCTGCCCCTCTTACCAGACTTGACATGGCTTCTTCTTTATATCCTTAGTTATAAAACTTCTGTTCAGGAAAATTCCAGATGGTTTTCCAGGTTGATTGTTCTACAATTTAGTTGCAATTTTAATGTGTTCATGGAAGGAAGCAGGAACGGTGTTTATCTACCCGCCATCTTAGATCCCCCCTTAAACATTTTTATTGGTAACTCTTGTGGCTTAGACCATATTTCATGGAGATTTACAGAAATCAATGTCAAAACCACACATGGGTGTCACACTGTCATTCAAAATATGGGGAGATAGTTTTTTTTCCAGACTAAAATATTAATTTTAAGGATGGGAATAAAAAAAGGTGATGATTAGATATAAAAACTAGACATAAATGGCTTTCTAGATATTTTTCAGTAAGTACTTTTTGTATTGTTTTTTGCCAGCTATTTACTGTATTATCATTGGTTTGTTTTTATTTCATATTTTATTTTCTCTGACTCTTTAATTTTTGTCTGCTTAGCTACTTGTATTCAAACAATATTCATCTTGATATTTATTCTGATGGTCCTTGTGCTAAACATGACTTTTGTCTGAACACTTTATTTTTGTTGGTATACTACTAAAGTATTAAATCTTTCTTTATTATCTATGGCCTTGTTTTATTTCCACACCCCATTTCTTCTCTTATTTTAAATCTCTTAATTTGAATAGTATTCATCATATGCTTATTTCCAATGCATTTTTCATTTATTAAGTTCTTCTGTCTTAACTTTTACCCCCCTCAACCAGTTCTATTACTTACAACAAAGAAACCATAACTCCTTAATGAACAATTAGTTATTACAATAACATTTCAATGAGTTGGAAATAGCAAGAATTTAAAAAAAACAACCCTCTCTATCTGACTAGATTAAAAAAAATAATGAATTAAGGAAAATAAATAAATATAAATTCCAAAGAGCTGCCTCATATTCTAATACCATGATTGAAGGAATGCATTAAAATAAATATTAGTGAAGAATTTGAAGTTTCATAAAACAAATGATAGCACAGAGCAAAACAGATTCAATATATATGAATTTCAACAAATGCTTCATTCACTTGTGATAATAAACTACTCATATATTCATTTGCTATTCTCTATAATAAAATTGGGATTTTAAAATTTGGCAGCATTAAGTTTTGCATGAAAATAAATCTAATAGCTACAATTTTTAAAAATTATAATATTATTTGACTACCTTTTTTTCCTGAACAGCTGTGATTTTGCCACTTAACTTTGGAACTTGGGACCAGAGAATGCTGTTATAGAAACTCTTATTACACTAGTGACACTTTGGCCTTTAAGTACTATGTAAAAACTATTCTGTTTATTTGAATAGTAGTTGAATATTACTCTTTATTCCAGCAAAAATATATTAAAATGTAATAAATGTTTTTCTTCTTAGAATTACTATTGTTATCTGAAAGCAGATGGTCTTTTGGAAAGAAGAGATTCTCACTTTTAAAGACGCAAAGTTGTGATTTAAAACAAGTATGTAGAAATTTCATAAAGCTTGGACTATGAAGCTATTTTAATCAGGAAAAAATGCTTGACTATGAACAGAGAAAAAAGAATCAGTTATTGACAATCTGTACTAAATAACCATGAACGAAAAGGATAACCTGCTGTAATCAGCAGGGGAAACAAACCAAATGGTGTTTAGCCTTTTTAATAAGACAGCTGATAGGCATCTGAAATGAAAAGTAAATGAATTAGACTTTTCAAATTTTATTTTAAGTTTTTCATAATATTCAAGGAATTTCTATCAGAGAGGCATGGCATCATAAAAAGAAACTAAATGCAACTTTAGGGTAATTATGGAAAACTTCTTCAAAAGAGTGCAGTAGCCAAATATATCAACTTATTGAATTAAGTGGTCATTTTGACTCATGGGAATCCAGGTAACACTGCAGGAAAAAACTAGAAAGTGGGAATGTGGTGCGTTAGCCATAATTCACTGACTAGCTGAAGAGGGCAAGACTGCTTTCTGGTTAGCACGCTATGATTGTTGCAGTTTCTCAGAGCCTAAATCTGTTCTGTATGTCCATTCCCACTTTTCCCTCATGCCATAATGGTTGTTAATCATTCTGAAATTCACCCGGGGAGTGAAGAAAGATGTTGCAACCTCAATGTTTACTTGGAATTTATTTTTCTGACTATGCACCAAATTAAAATTAGAGGAGCAATTGCACAAATGTAACATCACTGATGTTTGATCTGTGATAATTTGGTTGACATTCTAACAATACAGTAAAAATTAAAAATATGTTTTATTTGAAATTTGCTTTTCCATAATGTTCAGTATGGACGAAATATTAAGGAAAGGTTTCTAAGAAGTTCTTATGTTCTATCTTTAAATAGGTTCCCAGGTTTTGTGTGTATGTATACTTCAATCCATATAAATAGCACTCTGATTAGGTTGGAAGAAATAATTTTTCAGTATTTGTTGTTGTTTTTGTTAGTTTGTGTAAGCATGTTAACATTCAAAAGGGAGAACAAATACAGTACTTGTCTACATATAAGTTTTAGTGCATTTTCATAGTTGTCTTAATGCCTTTGAGAATGTAATTCTCTCATTTTGTTATTTTCCTTAGAAGAATTTTGTTTAACACACTTTATCACTTGCTATATTTGAAAATTTTAACCAAAACTCTACAGAATCACTTCAGCAAAAATTATATTCTTAATAGAGATAATACATAAAAGTTAAAATATTACTTTTAAAAAACAGAACTCACTTGTGAACAATTTTATATCAATGGACAAGGCCTTAGAAAATTTACTGATAATACAGGCATTCCTTGAAGATGTGGTTTCGGTTCTAGACCACCACAATAAAGCAAATATCACAATAAAGTGAGTTATGCAATTTTTTTCAGCTTCCCAGTGCATATAAAAATTATATTTACACTGTACTGTGGTGTATTAAGTGTGAGGTAGCATTGTATCTAAAAAACACAATGTACTGTACATAACTTTAATTTGAAAGTACTTTATTGCTAAAAAATGGTAACTATCATCTGAGCCTTCAGCCAGTTGTAATCACTTTTGCTTGTGGAGGGTTTTGCCAGGATGTTGATGGCTGCTGACTTATTAGGGTGGTGGTTGCTGAAAATTGGGGTGACTATGACAATTTCTTCAAATAAGACAACAATGAAGCTTACTTCATCTGTTGACTCTTTCTTTCATGAATTTCTCTGTAGCATGTGATGCTGTTTGATAGATCTTA
>NW_017732385.1:359055-390496 GCF_001890085.2 Hipposideros armiger | reverse complement strand
GGCGGCTCATGGCAGCTCACAAAAGCTCATGCCTGCTGCCGGCCAGCACCACTGCAGCTTACTCCGTCACCGGAGACTCACAGCAGCTCAGCTCCAGGTAGAGCTGTTGTTCACCATCTTAGCTGCAAAGGGCGCAGCATCACTGACTCTCTTGTGGGATCTGAACCAGGGCCCTGCTGCTCAGAGCTGGTGTCCCAATCCAACTCCTAACCAATGCGCCACTCAACCAGGCCTGTTTCTTGATTTTGTTTTTTTAAGAAACTTTATTCGGGAATAGTACTTTTTTCCAGGACCCATCAGCTCCAAGTCATGTTGTTGTTTTCAATCTAGTTGTGGAGGGTGCAGCTCACTGGCCCATATGGGACTCGAATGGCAACCTTTGTGTTATGAGCCTGCACTCTAACCACCTGAGCTAACCGGCCACTCCCTTTATCAACTATGTTTATGTAATATTCTAAATCCTTTGTTGTCATTTCAATAATCCTCACAGCATCTTTATCAGTAGATTTCTTCTCAAGAAACTACTTTATTTGCTCATCCATAGGAAGCAACTCCTCATCCATTAAAGTTTCATCATGAGATTGCAGCCATTCAGTCACATCTTCAGGCCCTGCTTCTAATTCTAGTTCTCTTGCTATTTCCACCCTATCTGCAGTTACTTCCTCCACTGAAGTATTAAATCCCTCAAAGTGATCCATGAGGGTTGGAATCAACTCCTTCCAAGCTTCTGTAAATGTTTATAGTTTGACATCTTCCCATGAATCATGCATTTTTCTTAATGGCACCTAGAATGGTGAATCCTTTCCAAAACATTTTTAGTTTGTTTTGCCAAAATCTATCAGATGAATTACTACCTATGGAAGCCATAGCCTTATGAAATGTATTTCTTAAATAGTCATTCTTGAAAGTCAAAATTACTTCTTGATCTAGGGTCTACAGAATGGATATTGTGTTACCAGGAATGAAACTAACATTAATCTTGGTGTAACTCTCTATCGAAACTCTTAGGTGAGCAGGTACATTGTCAATGAGCAGTTATATTTCAAAAGGATTTTTAAATTTTTTTTATTATGATCAGTAGGTCTCAACAGTGGGCTTAAAATATTCAGTAAACTATGTTGCAAACAGATGTGCTGTCATCCAGGCTTTGTTGTTCCCTTTATAGAGTACATGCTGAGTAGATTTAGCATAATCCTTATGGGCCTTAGGATTTTCAGAGCAGCAAAGGAGCACTGGCTTCAATTTAAAGTCACCAGCAGCATTAGCCTTAACAAGAGTCAGCTTGTCCTTTGAAGATTTGAAGCCAGGCAGTGACTTCTCCTCTCCAGCTATGAAAGTCCTTCATGGCATCTTCTTCCAATAAAAGGCTGTTCCATTCACATTGAAAATCTGTTGTTTAGTGTAGCCACTTTCATGAATTATCTTAGCCAGATCTTCTGGATAACTTGCTGCAGCTTCTATATCAGCACTTGCTACTTCACCTTATGCTTTTATGTTATGGACATGGCTTCTTTCTTTAAACTTTATGAACCAACCTCTTCTAGCTTCAAACTTTCTTTTTGCAGATTTCTCATCTCTCTCAGCCTTCATGGAACTGAAGACAATTAGGGCCTTGTTCTAGATAGGTTTTGGCTTAAAAGAATGTTGTGACTGGTCTGATCTTCTATCCAGACCACTAAAACGTTGTCCGTATCAGCAATCAAGCTATCTCACTTTCTTATCATTTGTGTGTTCACTAGAGTAGCACTTTTAATTTCCTTCAAAAAGTTTTTCTTTGCATTCACAACTTGTCTAACTCTTTGGCACAAGAGGACTAGCTTTCAGCCTGTCTCAGCTTTCAGCATGCCTTCCTCACTAAGTTTAATCTTCTCTAGCTTTTGATTTAAAGTGAGAGACATGCAACTGTCCCTTTCACTTGAACACTTAGAGGTCATTGTAAGGTATTATCTGGCCTAATTTCAATAGTGTTGTGTCTCAGGGAACACAAGGATTGGGAGAGAGACACGGAAAGGGCCTATTGGTGGAGCGGTCAGATCACACACATTTATCAATTAAGCTGACAAAATGAAAATGGACCACCTACTTACACCACATATAAGAACACATTCAAAATAGACTAAACACTTAAATGTAAGACCTGAAACCATAAGCTTCTAGAAGAAAGCATAAGGAGTAAATTTGCAGAAATTACCCTGAGCAATATTTTTACTGATACATCCCCGCCGGTAGGGGAAATAAAAGAAAAAATAAACATATGGGATTACATCAAACTTAAAAGATTTTCACAGCAAATGATCATCAATAAAACAAAAAGGTTGCCTACTGAATGGTAGAAGATATTCGTCAATGATATATCTGATAAGGGGTTAATATACAAAATTTATAAAACACTCATTCAACTCAACACCGAAAAAACAAACAACCCAATTAAAAAATGGGCAGAGGATATGAAGAGGCATTTCTCTAAAAAGGACATACAGATGGCCAACAGGCATATGAAAAAATGTTCAACCTCACTAATCATTAGAGAAATGCAAATAAAAACCATAATGAGATACCACCTCACTCCGGACAGAATGGCTATCATCAATAAATCAACAAACAAGTGCTGGTGAGGTTCTGGGGAAAAGGGAACCCTGCTGCACTGTTGGTGGGACTGCAGATTGGTGCAGCCATTATGGAAATCAGTATGGAGGTATCTCAAAAAACTGGAAATGGAACTACCATATGACCCAGAAATTCTACTCTTGGGTATCTATCCAGAGAAACCCAAGACGCAAATTCAAAAAAATATATGCACCCCTATGTTCATTGCAGTGCTGTTTACAATAGCCAAGACTTGGAAACAGCCAAAATGCCCATTCGTTGATGACTGGGTTAAGAAACTGTGGTACATTTATACAATGGTGTATTACTTTGCTATAAAGAAGAATTAAATCGTACCATTTGCAACAATGTGGATGGACCTAGAGACTATTATGTTAAGTGAAATAAGTCAGAGAAAGACAAATACCATGTGATCTCACTTATATGTGGAATCTAAAAAACTGAATGAACAAAGTAAACAGAAATATTCTCAGAGAAATAGAGGAAAAACTGATGGTTGGTAGTTGGAGGCGGATGGGGATGAGAGAGAAGGGGAAGGGATTAGACAGCATAAATAGGTAACTGCTATATTGCCACAGGGATATAAAAGACAGTTTGGGGAATATAATT
Organism: Hipposideros armiger; assembly: GCF_001890085.2. Classification (NCBI taxonomy): domain Eukaryota; kingdom Metazoa; phylum Chordata; class Mammalia; order Chiroptera; family Hipposideridae; genus Hipposideros; species Hipposideros armiger. The sequence goes on along the minus strand of NW_017732385.1, from coordinate 387,280 downwards.
AATAATGTTGTAAATATTTTGTAGGATGTCACATGGTCACATGTCTTGTTAGGGAGACTTCATGGATGGGGTAGAGGCTCGATCACTGCACTGTACACCTGAAGCTGATGTTGTATAATATTGTATGTCAACTATAAGTGAATATATACATATATATATATATATATATATATATATATATATATACATACATATAGTCACGGGATGTGGAGTACAGTGTGGGAGTGGAGTCAAGGGAATTGTATTAGATATGTATGATATGGGGGGGAGTGGGGCAGCAGATTGCGGGAGGAGGGTTGTCATTTTTATGTAAAAAGTATAACTACTGCACTGTGTTGTACAGCTGAAACTAATTAAAAAAACGTTTATTTCAAAAAAATAACTATAGGAAGTTTAGTATAGTAAATGCATAAAGTAATAACATAGTCATTTATTATAATTATCAAGTATTCTGTACTATACATAATTGTACATGCTATGGTTTTATAGAACTGGCACCCCAAGTAGGTTTGTTATACCAGCATCACCACAAACACATGAGTAATGTTATGATGGCTACAGTGTTACTTGGTGATAGGAATTTTTCAGCTCCATTATAATCTTATGAGATTGTTGTCATACATGTGTCCTGTTGCTGACAGAAATATTATTATGCAGTGCATAACTATTGTGAGAATTATTAAAATGTGGCACCGAGACACAAAGTGAACAAATGCTATGAGAAAAAAATGGTGCTGATAGACTTGCTGGACCCAGTGTTGCCACAAACCTTTAATTTATAAAAAACATAATATCTGCAAAGTGCACTGAAGCGAAGCTCAATGAAACGAGATATGCTTTTATTTCAAGTTTTCTGTCACAAAATAAATTCTCTATTCAGCTCATCTTTTGTATCTTGTTATAATGTGTATACCATTAGCATCCTTAGATTTTTCTAAACTATTTTTTAAATACAATGAATAAAATATTGAAATGCATTGTTTCTAAGGAACTCATTGTCACATTTGTAAAATAGCTTTTCGTTATTCAAAGCGGTTAATGAAGGATGATGTAAGATGGTAATGGTGGTGATTCTGCTTCCAAAATATTTTCCTTTTAGTCAAGAAACATTTTTCACTTTTTGATGGTGATTCCTATTTTATGAATTAGATAGAATCTTAATTAGCATTACTCAATTTGGGTGGCAATGAGGGCCCTGATTGCTTGCCACCTACCCATGCTTCAGCCCACGATGGCCCCTGATGAGCCTTTCCAGGATCCCAGGGCACAGTAGAACACAGCTTGAAACAACTCCTGTAAAGTGTGTCCAAGATCAACAGAATTGTATATAAGATAATTAATTTTGTTTCTGTTTTGAACATTAAGCACAAATGAAATCAAAGAATGTGTAAATTAGGCTTACCTCTATTCATTAACAATGCATTTATTTTAATTAAATAACTGAATCTCTACCAGAGTTCTCACTGGTAATTTTTCATGATAAAATATACATAAAGATAAATGCAAGGTTTATCTCCAGAGAGAAACTAGGCATCAATAACAATGAGGTAATGATTCAAACTGTGTGTGTCCAATCTATTAACACCTGAAAAATGAATCTGAAGAAGCAGGCGGACATCGTTAATGTGGAACACCACTAGGCTTACACTATTTCTTTATTCCTAACTTGAATTCTTTATGGATCTTAGCCATCTAACTTCAAGGACTACAGTGTACTTGAAGCTATAATATAGCATATCAATGCTGGTTAAATCATCAATAAAAGGGAAACTGAAGGGCACTGGGAGGCCTTAGAGTCTCCATGTAGAATGCTGCTATTTGAGGCAGATCTGAGGGAGGCTGTGTGGCCTTAAAAATATTATCTCAAAATGTATTAGGCCACCTGGTTCAAAATTGGCACGTGCTTCCTTGCCCTTGCTCACATTACCAGTACCACCTCATGAGCTTTTCTTACCTTCTTTCCTCTCTTCCCACGACAAGAAAATGGGAAGTACAAGCAGCTCCCTTCAGCCAAAACACTCAGAGGTTCCAATAAAAGCAGTTTCTGCTCCACACCAATGAAAAAGAAAACAGACTAAAGCCGGTGTAGTTCTTATTAATCTAAGGCATGATTTTATCTGTTTATCTTCATTTCTTTTAAGTGTAAAGCTCAGCCCTGCAACCACTACCACATCTTTATTGATAATATAGTCATTAAAACAACCACTCAGTACTGATCATATTCTTGATGTCAGTCATTCTTACTGTTGTTATTATTTAACAATAATGAAATATTGTTAGTATTTGTAAAGCTAAAATTTGAGTTTTCACCTTGTGAAGATAGGATACTAATGTACTACTGAATTGTTTTCTCATTTTGTAACAATGCTGTGAGGTATTAGGAGAGTCCCAGGAGAGAACTGGAATGCATCCCACCCACATAAAATATCTAGTTTTCCATATCGATCCTTATCCACAAGTTATGTATTGATTTTTCTAAAGAATGATAATACAAGTAGTAGCCATCATCTAATGACTGTTAACTTTTGGATATCACTTTAATGGTTTTACATAATTTCTAATTATAACATTTAATTGTTATTATATGGTGAATAAAACACAACAGCCACATTACCATAATTCTTACTTTTAAAAAAATCCAGGTTATGGGACTAGCAGAAACTGATAGAATAGCCCACAAAATCTTTCCCGGTTGGAAATCATCACATCAGTGTTAGAGGAGCTGACGATTAGAGCTCAGCAGTTTCAAGGTTTCTGTAAAATGATTTCAGATGGTACATAGCTCAAATCCTGGGCTTGTTACAAACAACAAAAAATTACTAGTTTTATCTTTCTTTGGAGAGTTATAAATGTGGGTCTGTCACATGAATCTTGTAGAAGTAGCTATGCTATATTGAAGAGTCTTTGGCAGAGAAGAGGAAAGTTTATTTCTGTCTCAGACATCAGGTGTTTCCTACCACTTATGAAAAACTAACCCAAGAATAGGTCTTTGATAGCTCAAATTTAGGACAGAATTCTATCCATTTATGCATATTTGAAAGTGTTTCATCCAAATGTGATCATATGAATGGCTACAATGATAGCTTTAAATAAAGTTACTGTAAAGTAAGAAGAGATATATGGGGACAAATAAGAAAGGGTACTATATTTTTTATTAAAAATCAGTAGTCTAATTGGGTAAAACTTTTAGAATATGTAGCCAAATATAGCAGTTCATTTCATTTGAAATAAAGCATGAATATATGTTCTCCTCACTCAAATTCAACATCATACAAATGTTGGCTCTCAATTAAAACCAAACTAAGTTTTTTGTTTTGTTTTTTTTTGGAACAAACATCTAAGGAGTAAATCTGGGCCTTAGGTTTCTAATCTGTCTGTACTTATTTCTCTACAGGCCTCACAGTACAAGAACACAAACATAGTTGAGGATATTCAAATAGATCATTTGTAATCTATTAACTGATAATGAAACCCTCCATTTTTTTTTATTTCAGAAGAAAACAGTTTGCATTTAATTAAAGGTTGGCCTTATAAGTTTTCCTTACTTAAACCATTTTATTTTCTTCTTCCACATAAATATAGTATAGTGATCACACAGTGAAGGGGTATCAGCCTACTTCTTAGAATCCTTTCATTGCCAGATGGAAGAAAGATGCTATCTATCCCATTTCTGGAGATTATAAGGGAGTATAGTGCATCTCAATCATCTCTAAAACTCTAAAACATCAATATGGTGCCTCACTTAGATTTTCTTTTAATTGGGGTATTGGGGGGATGTGAACAGTGCTGGGGAATTGGGGGAAGGGGAACAGACAAGTTGCTGTTGTTTTGTTCTTCAGTCTAGTTGTGGAGGACATTGCTTCACTGGCGCAAGTTGGCACCATCATTGTGCTCTTCCCGGGCCAGGCAGATCAGTCGCCGGCTTCTGTAGGGCCGCTCACTGCGGCTGCTGGCCGCTCACGCTGGCTACTGGCTACATATGGTAGCCCATGGCAACCCACTGCCACAGGGGCTGCAGCCTACACAGTTGCCGGCGACTCACTGCAGCCCAGCTCCAGGTCGAGCTGTTGTTCAGCATCTTAGCTGTAGAGGGCAGTGTCACTGGCCCTCATATGTGGGATCCGAACCGGGGTTCTCTGGCATCCCAAGCCAGTTCTTAACCATCGCGCCACTCGGCCGGCCCCTCACTTAGATTTTTTAATTTGCAAATATTTGTGAATTACATTGACTAACTTCCACATAAACTTTATCTTCTATATGTCTTTCAAGCTAGATCAAAATTTCCTTAACTCTGTCTTTTGGAATTAATATGTTAATATGAATGCAGCATTCTATATGGCAAAATCTGATGATCTTGGAAATACTCTTTCCACACATTCAAAACTTTTATCTCTTTTCTTTCCAAGGTAGCCATTATGGTGCTCATCATATAGGAACCATGAACTCTGTCAGTTCCGAGAATACATTGAACTATAAGATGAAGAAGTACATGTAAATTTCTGCTCCATCTTTCATAAATTAAAGAAACATTAGGCACACTGGATTTGAAAGAGAATGCGTATTTTCCTGTATTGGGCAGTCTAACCTTCTGATCATTCTTATTCTTACCATTACTGGGATCAAATGGCCTTCATCTTATAGGCTTGTTTAGCTCCTCTGCATCTCTTGTAGGGAGTTGTAGTTATGAACCACATTTTGACACATGGAAGGAGTCACCTTTCCAATTTCCCTTCCCAGAGTGATGCATGGCTACATGTTAGGGCTGGCTTCTTTCCCTGAGCTATCACATGTTTCTCACAGATTGTTACAGATGTGTTAGGCAGGACATATAACTAGTAAGTGCTGCAACACATAACCATGAAACTTGGTGGCTTAGTTATTTCTTGATGTGATGACTCTCAGAAAGTGTGGTTTGCCATCTGCTAACTTCTTTTCTTGACATTGCCATCTTAACACCTGGCTTCCAATGTCATCATTTTAGGGGAAAGGGGACCAGAGGAATGGAGCACAGGCTTCTGAGGGTTTTAGCCAGAAATGATGTTTGCCATTAGCTAGACCAGTCACATGCCTCTGTGTGAAACGAAGTGGCTAAGAAGTTTTCCTGTGAAGCTGGGAGAAAGAAGGAAATCAGACATCCGTGAGCACTAGCATGTACTCCGCCAGAGAACTCATCTATTTGATCTCCAAAGGGGTCACCATTTTCATATCTATCCACCTATCAGTAACTTGACTGTCTGCATACACTTCCCGACTCACATCTAAGACTTGAGGAAATTCAAAAATAGTGCTCCATCCATAAGAGAAACTGAGTTAGAATTAAAAAATGGTTGATTCTCATCCGTGACAAAAAATGCTAAAAGTTGTATAAATGATCATTTTGGAGTGCGTGCCATATTGATATAAGGATATAAATTACCACATTGTACTTAATAGACTTGAGAAAATGAATTATATAATATCCACATCCCTACTGTTTCAGTTTAGGGAGATGGAGAAAGAGTGACAAATAAAACACTTTAGCATTCAGTTATTTGGCATAAGAAAACCAGATTTCGTGTTTAGTTGTCTCTATAAGTCAAACTAAATCCTAGAGTGGTTAGACAGAGTTTTCTAGAGAAATCAAAGATAAAATTTAGAAAAAAAACAACACTATTTTAATGTGGGAATGTTAATGGCTTTGCTTAGATATATTATACTGTTGATGAAAAGACTAGATGAAGTAATTGACCAAATATCACATAGCTAGTGGTGTAGTGTTGGGATGAGGATCCAAACAAGTTCACACAATTTTCAATAAAATATCCACTGTGCAGTATACAGAAATGTCAATTTTGTGATCTGTCCCATGCAAAAAAAAAGTTTAAAAGTATATATGCACACCATATACAGGTTTAATCTGATCACTATGTAAATATAAAATGTCTACCCCATATTTATCTTCAAGTGTACTTTCTACCCCCAGAATATGTAATTACTTCCACTTTGGGAAGATAAAGGTAGCAAATAAAATTAGTCATATTTGTTATTTGCTTCACTTTTATTTTCATCTCTCTGTGTGAGTGTGTGTGTGTGTGTGTATTTGTCTATGTATACACACACACACACACACATATATATATATATATATATGTAGCAAATGTCTTATGTATTCTGGGTATCTTACTATAAGAAAATAGATATAGATAGATAGATAGATAGATAGATAGATAGATAGATAGATAGATTGGTAGGTCGATCGATAGATTGATCTAAGGGAATTTCTTACATTTAAAACTATGCACAATAACTTTTGAGTACCAACAAACATGATCAATTTTTCAAAAATAACTTGTGCTGAAAACATAGATTTTATCACAGTAATTGCTAACTGTACATTAGAGGGTCCTAGTATCTAATTTTTAAGAGGTTGCTTGATTTTTTTTAACAAATTCATTAATTAAATGTTTAGAGTAAACATTTGTCTATATATTCTCAGAAATAACATTGAAGATGATTGAGAAATATTTACTTCATTTCCTAGTAATTAATATCTTACTGATAATTGATATTTTATTAATATTTAAATAATTGTTCATTGTAAGAACCAATCTAAGTCTTAAGATTTCCATACCAATATTACTTGATATATAAAATTTAGCATTTAAACTAACTTATGTTATTTCTGTATGTATAATGGGATAGTTTCTTAGGTCTGCTGGAGGACTTATTGTGCTTCATAAATTGCTACAAGTTTCCAATAACACTAATATTTCACAGGTCGGTAAAATAATAATAAAGATATAACACTAAACAAAATTTATAGATTCTGAGACTAGAAAAATTGTGAGAACACAGTGTAAGTCTAGTTCTGTGAGGACTAGATCTGGGTATACTAGGAAAAGTTTCAGCATATCTTTCCAGTAATTAAAAATATGCAGTCAAGGAAATTTTCAATGTGATAAAGCAGATTGGATTCACATATTTTGGTACAATCTTTGGATATTGTAACATGTATCAGGCTATAGAATTCTTTCTTCTTTGTACGTTGATTCTTTCTAGGAAGCTTAGAAATGAACTCCCCTCTCCTTGACATTTTATTCTCGTAATATCTCAAGTCATAGAACTGCCTCCTTTAATGAAAATATGCTCACACTTTGTGCATCTAACAGCAGGAAAGTGTTCATGTAACTGGGGATAAATTAAATCCCTTAGTTTATCAGTGCAGCAGGGACTGGCTGTGTCTCTCCTCCATTTGCTACTATTCCACACTTTGCCTAATGTAAATCCTAACAGTAAGTAGTGCTGATAAATATTTGTTGAGCATATAAATTAATAAATGAAGAAGTGAACCAAATGGTCTTGACATTTCTCCTTAGCTTTAGTGTTCCCTGATTCTGTGATTACTTAGGAGAGTCCACTAGCTGCTGACAGTTTCCTCTTCCCACCTCTGCCTGTTTGTATCCTCTCTTGGGAGAAAGCCTCTACCAGATCCTCTTTGGAAAGGCTTCTATAACAAGGTGCCTTACACAGAGTAAACACACAATAAAATTTGTTGATCTGAATTGAAATGGGAAAGGGCTTTTGTGAAAAGCTGACAGTGCAGTTACTTTACCTAGATCACACATTCCTCATTGACCATATGCTCAATATTCACAAACATATGCTGTGTTTGTTTTTGGTAATTTTGCTCTCTAACTACTGCACAATGGTGAATTTTGCACAAACCCCATATGATCAGTGTCTAAAACACTGTAATTCTTATTCATTTTTTTTAAAAAACGAGTGCTCGTTACTCCAGTTACAGAGCTGAATAACACTTAGGACATTACATTACAAAAAACAAAAAACAGAAACAAAAAAAAATAAGGGAAAAGTAGAACATGTGAAGAAATGCAGTTATAGACCAAAACAACTGAACATTACAAAGATAAAGGGATTCAATGATAGTCTCAAATAATGGAGGCTAAATGAATAAAGGATAATATCATTTTGTCATAAATGTGCATAAAGCAGAAAATGGGGAAAAGTTTTATTAATTAGAAATCATGATTCTGAGATAAAATCCATAACTGTTTAAATGGACAGGAGTTGGTGCGTTCTAAAATTTTATGCCCTAGAAAATTTGAAGGCACTTTTAAACGATATACTATTTCAAAAAACCTGTTTTCACTTACGACATTATGAGCATCTTCCAATAATATCTGGCAAGTTCACAATGATTATGAATAACCCAGTGGGGGTGGGGTATTAGTTATATAACTCACCATAACATTTTTCTGACTAACCCAATCTGCAAATATCAAAACACAAGCAAAAACTACATATTTCCAGCCACCCTCAATGAAGTGATAATTAGACAACATTTCCCAGCCTTGATGTGGGTTTTTGTATTACAAAACATCTCAGGGCCAATTTCCATCAGAAAAGGTTATGAAAGTAAGACACAGACATAGTTGCTCAGTTCGGAAAAACTTAACAGAAAGATTGTTTTACCTTTCAAGATTTTTTTAAAAAGTGTTTTAAGAAATCAGGTGATGAAAAGAACCATCATCATCATCGTCATCATCCCACTGAAAGCAACTTGCTTGCTTAGCTAGCAAGGAAAGTTTTTCTAGGTATCTTGAATTGTTTTGGAAAATGTACATAGGTATCTTTTATTTATGTCTATCTGACTACAAAGAGACATAAAATCTGAATAAAGCCAACTAGTGCTATTTATAATTCACAGAAATGAAAGTTTAAAGTAAATAATTTATTGAAATTTTCTGAAACGATATACTCTTCTTCCAAATTCCCTCATACAAATGTTGCTTTCTATTTTGTTTTCTGATTTTTAAAGCTACTTTGTTGTCCAAATCTGTGAGGACAGAAAAGAATGGACTGATTTTCAAGAGCAGCTAGAGCACTTCTTTATTTTTCACTGGTTTCCATGATGTCTACAGAAGATGTACTCATTATATACAGAGATTGCCAGAGAAATTTCAGTTAGCTGAGTAAAGAACTGTAGTAGTTAACTAAGTACACGACAGGAAAATGGATTTAATATCATTTCTTCAAACTTGTTCAGCACAAGAATACAGTATTATCATTTTGACATTATTAAATCCAGAGCACATGACCTAATTGGCCTGATTTATAGGCTTGTTTTAATCCATCTGTATCTAGTTCCCTTACCCCATCTCAGAGCCTATAAAGCTTTTAAACATACAGTGTTAGTTGAGAGCAGGGATTAGCAATGAATGGTTTATAGATGAATACCCTAGGAAACTCATATAGGTTTTCTAAGAAGCATTGGAACTTGAGTTTTAGAAAAAAATGAGAAGTAGGTAGAAATCATTTTTAAAACCACTCCCTTCCCATCAGTGTGACATTGTTTTCTCTGGGACTTTGTTCTCTTATGTTCTCTGCATCCTACCCTCACCTTTACATCAAATTTCCTCATTCTTGCCTATCCTTCCACAGTAGCTTGCAATTCTAAGTGACACATTGAAATCACTTCCAATCCCACCTCCCCAGTGCAAAATACCTATTACCTAAATTAATTGTGACTATTGTGAATTAAAATAACTTGAATATCTGAAAACAATGGTAAGGCAAAATGGAGATAAACTCTCCGGGAATATTTCACTTGTAGTGCTGTTACTGTTGCTAGCTAATTCAAATAAATTTCTAATGGAGTTAAATGAATGAGAAAGAATTGAGATAAAAGGCACATCTAAAGGGCCTTTTCCCTTCACTGGGGTGAAGGGAAAGACACCAAAGACAGTGAGTTGGGAAAATAAAATATCATCAGGGGCACAATAGGAAGTTAGTATAAAATTATCCATTCGTTAAATAAGTGACTGTGACAAATGGTGTCAGTATGAAATAGTGAAAACAGCAGGGATCTTTGGAACCAGAAATGTCTGGATTCAAAACAAAATGTCTTTACATACTATCTGTGTAATTTTAATCATGTTATTTAGCCTTCCAGAAGTTCAGTTTCCTCATTTTTAAATTGGAAATGATACATACTACACTAGACTTTTTTCTAGAATTAAATAGGGTGATGTATTAAGATGGCCTAGTGATGTCATGTGACATGGTAATAGGTATTTTTAAAGGTTTTAAAGATTTTTATTACACACACACACACACACACAGAGAGTCACACACACACACACACACACACTCACACGCACACATGATATATGTACATTGTTAACCAAAGAAGAGGTAGAGGTTCCAGCTATAGTAAAGATCACAAGACATTTATTTGAGCAAAAGGGTTTATAATTTGAGGGACGCAGATTCAGGTAGCAGCCCAAACTGAGCTCTGGGGAGAAGAAAGAAAAGGAGGGATTATAAAGGCAGAAACCACAAAATGTAATTATTTCATGCAGATGAAGGATTGCTGGCTAGGTTAATAGGGATTGGTTAGTTCCAGTATGCAAATGAGGGAGGTGAAAACTACAAGGAGCAGGTAAAGTCCCTATGTGTCCATATAGCAGTTGTTGTTCCAGAATGTTTATGGCTTGGCCTTGAGCTGAGTTCAGCAGCAGGTTAGCAACTTAATAGCAGCTCTGGGAACTGAGGCATACGATGTGCATAGGCCATCGTTTCCTAATAGCATCCTGATTCTATTTTAAGTAAGTCTCTTAGCAATGCTTATTGTTTTATTTTTTCCATTATCAACATATATATATTTATAATAACATCACATTTGGATATTTTATGCTAGACAACAAGTATATCTTCCTTAAACGTCTTTGTGAAAAAGGATACAGCAATACCTTGGTTTGCGAGCATAATTTGTCTTGGAAACAAACTACTCATATTGCAAGACATTGCTCATTTACCACGTTAAAATGTATTAGAAATGTTTGCTTGTTTTGCGGGACACTCCCGTACCACGTTACTCGCAATCCAAGGTTTTACTGTAATTTGAATATAGCTGATTTGAGGCAGTAATACCAAAAAACTAGCTCTGGCTTGGATGTCAACACACACTAGAAAAGCATTTCATGGAATCATGGAATTTTAGAGTCAGAAGGATTCACAGAAATGAAGCAATCCAATCAGTTCATTTGACATTTGAGAGAACCCAGGAGGTTAAGGAATTAATTTATGTAGATACAAATCTATGTTAAGTGAGTGGGTCATGAACATGTTATATAACCTCTCTAAACTTCAATTTTCTCTTTAGTAAATTGTGAATAATTTTTTCAGCACGGGTTTATTTCTTAGATTAAATGAGAAAATACAAGTGGTCAAGTAGCAACCAGAGCCGTGGGATTCTGGGAGACTGAGGTACAACGAGAGATAAAGGCCATGAAATCGTCCTCCCACCTGTCCACCCCCTTGTAGCCAAACTTGGTGAGTCTATACATTGTAGGACTTGCGCTTACTAATTTACTTCCAAAACATTAAACAGTAAAAGCATTCTTTCCTATAAATGATGATGGGTTTGTTGATCTAAATATAGCTCCTGTCTTTCTCTGTATTGTTTCTCTATGCTACAGAAGAAAAGAAGGAACAAAAATAAAGCATCTGTCATTCCTAGTCTCAAAAGCTGCTAGAGCAAAAAAGAGAGAAATTCCAATTGTGTAGGAGGCAAAATAATGTGCGTCTGCATTTTCTGCCCCATTACATTTTGTAGTTCATGGTCATACCATAAATTTGTTCTGAGACATATTACACTCACGATGGTGGAAAAGGCAGTCAGTTCTTTGCAGTCCCGAGATAGGAAATGACTGTGACTAACCACAAAGTCCAGAATAAATACAGCTGCTTTCCCCTATGCCTGTGAAGCACTGCTCCTATCAGTTCAGCTGCTCTCTGCCTATCTCTGAGCTGCAGGCAGTGGAGTGAGACGAGCAGATAGACTGTGTCTAGAGGCTGGAGAGTCGGCTATGGATAGGACTACATTAGGAAGCAAGGATTTCCAAAGCATATTAGGTGTTTGCCTGACCCTTTGGAATCTCTTAGAATGTCCAGCATCTCTGAAATAGTGTGAAAACATGCCTAGATCATGAACTGCTTTCATAAGACCAAGAATTCAAAGATCATCTTTAATCTCGTATATGGAAAATAGATGCAAGACAATCAAATCATACATTCTAATCACCTATTCTTATTCAAACAACAATATCAATAGCAGAAAACTTATTAAGCTGGAACTATTATGAGAGATGATTAATAATATAGAAGTAAAAACAAAACAGAACAAAAATAACAGCAAATGGCAAAGTGCAGAATGGAAACTTTATAGTTCCCAACTCTCCCAATGCTGTTCGGTTTCCCCAAATGATCCCATTTCTAATTCTGACCACAACTAATTTGTATTCAGCTTGCTTATTTCATATAGTAACTCTTTAGTTGGATGTGCTATGCTATAACTATACAAATCAAGCACATACATTTGCATGTATTTAATTTTTCATCTATGCTCTATTAATAGATTGAAATTTTATTCATTTGCTAGTTTGAATATTTGTTTTAAGAAATAAATTAAGTCATAAAAGTAACTTGCATTGTTTGGTTATCAATTCTTTAGCCTCCCTAGCAAACATTTTATTGCAGTAATAGCCCAGTGAGACTATGGAAGGCTCTAGTTGTTTTCCTGAACCCAGCCTTACCTGTTTTTGAAAGTCATTTTTTGCTTCATCTTTTATAAATTTCACCAAACTTTTTTTTTTTTTTAAGATTTTTATTGGGGACTTGGGGGGATGGGAACAGCGCTGGGGAATTGGGGAAGGGGAAAAGGCAAGTTGCTGTCGTTTTGTTCTTCAGTCTAGTTGTGGAGGACGTTGCTTCACTGGCCCAAGTTGGCACCATCATTGCGCTCTTCCCGGGCAAGGCAGATCATTCTCCAGCTTCTGGACAGATGCTCACTGCTGCTGTGGGCTGCTCACGCTGGCTGCTGCTTACATACAGTAGCCCATGGCAACCCACTGCCACAGGGGCTGCAGCCTACGCTGTCACCAGCGACTCACAGCAGCCCAGCTCCAGGTCGAGCTGTTGTTCAGCATCTTAGCTGTAGAGGGCAGTGTCACAGGCCCTCATATGTGGGATCCGAACCGGGGCCCTCTGGCGTCCCAAGCCAGTTCTTAACCATCATGCCACTCGGCTGGCCCTGACCAAACTTTTTTTGTTCTACTCTTATTTCCTGCCTCATCATATCTTGGCTTAACATATTTAGTAGCTATTCTATTTGAATTTGGATTTTCTTTATTCATTTTTAAATTACCTTGCTCACATGTCAAAAGTTGCCCCTCATCCTAGCAGTTCAGGATATAATTAACAAATCAATGTTCACCATATCTGTACCATTTGTGATTACACATCAATCATATCTTCTTTTAGTCTCTGCTCCTCCAAAATATTTGGGTCAATTTTTAGTCCTTCCAGTCTGTTGTTAAATTGCTGTCCTGGCCCCTCCTTCAGTGTACTTATCACACCAGTTAAACTTTTCTGAACAGTTTGAATTTCGCTCTTAGTTTCAGAGGTAACAGTTACTGCATATGGTAACCCAAGGCAGAAATAGCATAGTTAGATTCTTCATAGCACCTTAAATAAATATAATGACAATAATAAAATGTGATAAATAATAATAATAATAATGTCGATGGTACCTGGCACATTGTAAAATGCTAGTAAACGGAAACTGTTATAATCTGTTATTAGTTATACTGGATTAAGTCCCACCTCTTCTCCAGCCGTTTCCTATATAGAATCTCATCTAGTCAGGACCTTCATGTATAGCATCTCATTCAGTCTTCTTAGCACTCTTCTAAAATAGGTGCTACTTAAAGAGATTAAGTGACTTGCTTGAGTCACTGAGCCAGTAAGTGCCAGACAAGGTTAAAAACCCAGTCTTTCTGAATCCCAAAAAGCAAACTTTTTTTGTGTGTGAGGCCATCATTACTGTGCTAACACTGATACTGCTGATCAGTCAATCAATATGGTATTGATAATTTACTTGTTTGGTGTTGTACAGATTACAAAAAGGATTTCCTTTGTTCTTAGGGAGCATGGAGCCTATTTGAGGCGATGGGACAAGCATGCAGAAACAATAGCATGTTAATAGAACTTCTGTATGACATGAAGTGCTGAATGGTCTGAACCCCAAGGCCTATTGCAACGAACAAGGATGTGTGGACTGGCTCTTGCCAACATGCTTTAAATAATGTCAGACTTAATTTTTTATAGAATTTTAAGAATAAAACTAATTTTCAATCTCCATATTTTTCCTTTAAAGTATTCTTTCAGTCAATAATGCTCTGGAAATAATAATAATTAAAAAAAACATTGATATAAAATGTTAACGTGTTTATTACTCAACAACTGACAATTCTGGAATTAAGCCTCAGATTGCAAATGAGGCAAAATATAGGACAACTTGATGAATATGCAAATAAATGCATATCTAGACTCTATATTATTTAAATATTAGATATCTTTTAGAGAAAATATTTTTAGGATATTAAAATGACAATATTCTCATTAGAAAGATCGATTAGCCCTTTTTAGAGTCCTTATTTTTCTAACATCCTATCTACATTTAGAGTTAGTACCATTCATTCAAGTACATACATGTTTTCAATACTTGAGAGTATGATTTCTGCGTTAGTTGGCATTAGGAAAAAAGGAGTGTTAAAGATTTTTTTAAAGTTATAATCATAACTCTCCTACTGATAAACAATGAACACATTGAAGGTTTTATTGAACTCATCAGTGAATGAAAGAGCCTGTGAGCTGTTACAACTGGCTCAAGATACACTCAAAAAACCCACACAAATATAGGCACATAAGGAATGTTGAGTTGAATTTACAAATAAATGTAAAATAGGTCATCTACAGGGCAAGAAATCAACTGCATCCCACACAACTAATTTGAATATATGTGGACAAGAGTCCACTGTATTAATTATTAATTTTCTACAACTTACAGAGCTGTGAACTAGATAATAAAAGACAATGAAAGGTTAAGATCACCCACAAATATTTGCTAGGAACAATAGTCAGTGATGTCTCGGTTTATTGAAATGCATTTTACAGTTTTCTCCTACAGGAGTGATGGAGAATGGCTCCTACATGTTATGTGGTTTTCAACAGAGCATAGACATTAAGCATATTCTCAAGGTGTTATGAAATTAGTACAAACCAAACTGTGGTTCCTTCCTGAACATTTTAATTCCATGGGAATCAGGTGTATTTTAAAAGTGTAGAAGAATTGGAAAAGAAAATGTAGCCTAAAGGTGTAGCAAGAGAAGTGTGGGCTACATTCCTCTCCATTAAGAGAGTTTATGAATGGACCCAAGCCACCCTGACTGCAGAGAAAGGCAAGTCAAGGTAGCAGTGAGGGTAGGATCTCTTCCCTGGACCTATGTCCCTGTGAAGATTCTGGTAGTATTAAGAACATTTTCTATATAAGATTTATGATGGCTTACCACCTGGTGGCAGAGGTAAGGTGAAATGATGTAAAAATATTTTAAGTAAGGCAGCATTTGAAGGGGTAGTGTTTTTCCAGAGTCGCACATTGGAAAAAGATAGGTACTTTCCAGTTCTGAAGAAAAATCTATGGCTTACTATGCCAGCTATCTTTTCAAGCAGTTCTTTTATTCTTATGAACAAAGATTCTTATTAGGCATTGAACATGAGTTTTTAATTACAGTGTCAGCTAAATGCAGTGGGAGTTCTGTAAATTTGTGAAACAAGAAGACATATGCAAAAACTGAAATAATGTCACCCATCATAATCTTGTTTTTGTAGTCATTTGCTACTGTATCTTTCAACATGTTTTTGAAAATAGCAAAAAGCTTAGAGTTCCTGACATAAAAACTGATACCTGGGTTTTTATTTTTCTCTTTTGATTTAGAACAACAAAGCTTAAGCTACCTCCACTTGCTTTGTTTTATATTACAATATTCTTTGTTTCTACTTGAGTGCACATTCATAACCCATCATTCTGCCTTTGTATTTCATGTACCCTGCAGAATACCTTTCCCCATAGACATAGTTTTTTGTTTGTTTGTTTGTTTTTGTTGTTGTTTTCCAAGACTTCATCCCAAAACAGAGTTTTAAAGCAGCGGTTCTCAACCTTCCTAATTGTGCGACCCCTTAATACAGTCCCTCATGTTGTGGTGACCCCCAACCATAAAATTATTTTTGTTGCTACTCTATAACTGTAATTTTGCTACTGTTATGAATCGTAATGTAAATATCTTTTTGTTTCCCAATGGTCTTAGGTGACCCCTGTGAAAGGGTCACTGGACCCCCAAAGGGGTCACAACCCACAGGTTGAGAATGGCTGTTTTAAAGGCTTGCAATCAAACACCCTCTTTCTGATAATCTTGAGTAGATCATGCTTTAGGAAATTAGCAGACACAAAGTCTAAGTTGAATGCAAGGAAATCTAAAGTAAATGACTGATCTTGAGTTTCCACCATGCTCTCTCATTCCATAAATGTCCTTGGGTAGTCGTCTTGTCCTCTGATCCTTTCCTACTTTGTGATGATGAATAGTTTTCTTCATTTGGGCTACCGTAAAGCTTTATTATTTCCTTGACTTTCCTTCCACCAAAACACATTGACCTTGATTGTATTCCTGTAGCACCTGGTTCTGTGAATGACTACCTCTTGATTGACTAAGTAAATGTAGGACAATAAGTGTTTAATGATGTATCCCAGAATTTTGGATTTCATGGACAAGTTAAATTAAAAAAATAAAAAAGAAGAGGAAGCAGAAGGAGGAGGAAGAGGAGGAAGAAGAGGAGGAGGAGGAGGGGAGGAGGAGGAGGAGAGGAGGAGACAGTGGCACAGATAAAAGAGTCTAATTTTAATTATATCAAATTATGACATAAATAATAAATTAAAATCAACCCTAATGACCTCTCCCCATAGTATCATCACATGAAGGACAATTAAACCAGTGAAAGAAGAAATCATCTAACCTTACAACAAATAATAGTATTTAGCATTTTTAATTTCATAAAAATTCTGTTGGGGAAAAAACATCTTATTTCTTAATTTATTCTGGTTTCAAAATATTACCACCACTTAGTTAGCATTTGTATTTCGATAATTGCTTTTGAAGTCCTTTACACCAAAAGATGTCTTTTGGCATAGGGAGAGTAAGCGTGATATGTAGAAACTGGACAACTGTGAACTCCCTCAAGTTAAAATACTAACGTAAGCCCTGACAGGTAGAAAAACTGAAAGACCTTGAAGATTTTCACTTATGAACATCTAAGGGCCAAAAAAAGTGGATGAATATATGTCCAGGGGATTTATGAGCCTAATCTGAGACACAAGGTTCCAACAAAATTTTCCTAGGCACCTGAACCCTTTTCTCTGTACTCCAAGGCTAGGAGAAGCCCAGGTTGTGAACCAAAGGAGATCGTTATAACATTATATTAATAATGAGTAGCTGTGTGCACTATATAGTCAAATTAAAAAAGACAGTTAACCCTCTAAAATGATGATTCTCAAACTTTAGCATGCCTTATAATCGATTGGGGCTCTTGTGTAAACACCAGGGCTGGACCCCACCACAGAGTTTGTAATTCATTGAGTTTGGGGTAGAGCCTGAGAATTTGCATTTTCAGTAAATTCCAGGTGATGCTGATGTTCTGGATCAGGAACCATATTTTGATTGTGTTAAATACTTATTATTGTTCATTATAGAACTTATATAACCTTAGACACAAATCTGTGAAAGTATATTCCTCTTCATGAAGAAATTATCAGTAAATTAATATTAACAGGTGTCTCACTTCAGGTTGCTATAACAAGTGACCATAGACTGGGTGGCTAAACCACTAAACTTTATTTCTTAGAGTCTTGGAAACTGAGAAATTCAAGATCAGGGTGATGGCCGATTCCATGTCTGGTGAGGGTTGTTTTTCTGGTTGTATTGGGTTGTCGGAAAAGCCAAGACGTATATTTTCTATGAGTTTCTTTGCAAAAATGCGTCATGACTTTTCTGACAACCCAATAGAAGGCCATCTTCTCCTTGTAGCCTCACATGGGAGAGAGAGAAAGATCATCGCTTTTTTCTCTCTAAGGTCACTGATTCGATCCATTAGGGCTCCACCCTAGTGACCTACTTACTCCTAAAGGCCCCACCTCCTCATGCATCACACTGGGGATTAGGGCCTCAACATATGAATTTGGGGAAGATACAAATCCAGTCCACAGCTACAGGGAATTAAATCAGTTTTAGAAAAAAACATGCTAGTAACATGCTGCCTTCTTCCAAACAATGCTTATATTTCCAGATTGTTTCTGATATAGTTACCAATGCAGTTTTTTTTAAAATTTGTTTTCTAACTTGGTTACACTTCCCTTGTACTTAGAAATAAGTGTTTTATGCATGACTAGAATCCCCATTGAAGAAATTGTTAATATAGTAACAAAACAACTGACATGTGGATTTAACACATGTAAAAATCAATTAATTTCATGTAAAATTTTACGAACATCATATTTTTCCAAGCAGACCCTGACACATTGGCAAAGTTAGGCACTTGTACTGTGTCCAACTAGTTTGTTGGCTAATTAAGTAATAATAACACTCTTAAGGTTTTTAAGGACTAATGACCAGCAGGGAGTTACTTCTTATTTGTTGCAAAAGTAATTAACTCCCCCAGTAACTAGCTATAACTGGTAAAAGCAAATGATTAGAAGAATGAAGAGTATATATGGGCTTTTGAAGCGATAATGTTTTATTATTTTTAGCAAAGTGTTTTACGATAATAATATAAGACCAGAAGAACTAGAAGTCAGTCCAATGGCTCAGCCATTACTCAGTATTTCATTCTGTTTATAATTAAGCAAGAGTGACCTGTGGGTTAGTCTCTTCTTAGCTGTTAACAACCAGCTGGAAAAGCTAAGGGCTATTTTTGCAATTATCATCTGTGAAGACTGGAAAACATTAGGATAAATAAAGTGTCCACCTTATTAAAAGGCAACTCATTTCCACACTTTAATACATATCAATAGGGGTCCCAAGTTCAGTCTCCCTCACTGATCTCTTCCAACCACCCGTAGGGGGGTGGCATCTAACTATACTGTCTGCTGGGCTTTGCATTCGTTTTAAGAGGCTGGCGGTGGTGGGTGAGGGATGGATCTTGAAATAATGTCATAAGACTAAGAGATTCCAAACCCACTTTGAAAACAAAAAACATGTAAAGAGAAAGATAATGTATTTCTGGCAATAAAAAAGAATTATCTATATTTATAGTGTTGCAGTCAGTTATGATGCTGAGTTTAGAGCCAGTGGTCTAGGTACTAGTGAAATGGCTTAGGCTATGACCTAGAATAGATCAAAATTAGTTCTCAATTGTTAAATACTCATGGGATGCATGCCATTCGTAGATCTAAGAAATATTTCTCAAGTATCAACTTTGAAGTAATGTAGTGTCCAATTCTCTGTGCTTTGACCATTGATAAAGTGAAAATAGTGATGCTTATGCATAATTACTGCACAAATTTTGAGAAATGAGAATTTGAAGTTAGCATAAGGTGTTCCACCATTTTGGTGAAATTGAATAAGAGAGGTGCAAAGAGAATGCATAGAAGCAAACACAAAAGGATCATATGTATTTATGCATACAGCTATATTGGGCGAAAAAGAAGAAACAAAGAGGTGACTAGTTTTGTCTGGAAAGTAAAACAACACTTGGAAATTGAGGGGGGAGGAACATCAGAACCAATCAGAAAGCCATCATCTGACTCAGTTTAGATGTAAGGAATGAACTACCTTTACTTCCTCTTGTCTCTCATTGCGTACTTTAATGGGCCGTGCTACCTCTTTATGTGCAAGTGGTCTTCAATGGAGAGACATTGGATCTGTGTCCAGCATTTGCCAGTAAGTCCCTGGGTGACTTTGAACTCATCGCTTAACCTTTCTTGGCATGAGCTTCTCTGTCCATTAAAGGAATAAAATTAGAGAATTTTTTAGCTGCCATCTTGCTCTAACAGTTCCTTCCTCAACAGCCCCTTTTAAGATGTACGAACTTTAAGACATAGTGAGAATTGAGAGGTTGAAATACAGTGGCACAGGCCGCTGCAAAATGTGACTTCAATTGCAAGGTTGTTGGTAAAAATTGCCAATTATAGTGCTATGAAGAAATATCTACTTTAACTCCCTAGGTTGGTTAGCATTATCATTGTCATCAGGATTGAGTGTAAAAAGGTGACGCTGATCTCTGTGGTACTCCTAACACCAGAGTTTCATTGTCCTAACTATCCAAATCTACCTACTATTGTATTGCACATGGGGCCCGACTTCCTATGTTAATGTGCCAAGTTACACATCTGCCTTTCTACTCTGATCCAAACTAACACCTTGTGTGTACCATTTATTTGAAGCATTGCTGTGTGCATGGTTAGATCTGCCTGATGAGACCTACAGACTTTCAGCAGTAAATCTCTGTTGACTTTATTCCTGTGTTACCTCTCAGAGAAGACATATGCTGATTTTCACCGAAGCCTTTGAAAGACAATGTCTTAACTTCAAGAAATAGCAGTGGTCTTAATGGTGGGCGTTTCAGTTGTTACTATAAAGTAGTGCAGAGATGGTCCGCACAGAGGAGCAGGCAGATATTGCTGTCCTCCAACTTGTAAAGGTTAAATGACCAACAGCTCTATATTTTATGCCAGTCCTGACTCCTCTCATGTGCGTTTTGAATTACCTAGAAAAACAAGGTGGTTAAAATGTGAGCTGTGTAATAAGGCTCTCTGGGTTTTGAATTCATCTTTACCTATGAAGACCTGGATTACAGGTGGTTGAAATTTCTCATCTGTATAATCTCTCATCATTTCCTTACCTGTAAAATAGGGATGACAATAGTTAATAACTGCTAGAATTTGTGAGAGAATATATTATATAACATATAATATCCATCCATCTATATCTATCACATAGCACAATACTACAGTGGTTAGTTCTATAATCCTAGTATTTTTTAATATAATTTTTAATATAATATCATATAATTTTTAATATAATTCAGACAAACAAATAAAACTCTTGGTTAATGTTCAGTAAATCCAATATTATGGAGGAAGTGTTGCCCTATGAAGTACTTCGGTTCAATTTTTATTGTTTCTTTCTGTGGACAAAGACAACTGATGGAGCATTGTCATGATTAATCATGAATAGTTTCAATGAAAACAAAATGGTAACCATCCTTTAAATAAGGAACAACAATTCACTTTCTTCTCATTTCTGAAAAACTGGGAAACTGCCTAATTAAAATATGCCCTAATCTGAATTAATGAAATAAGAAAAATAAGCTCCCTTTCAAACATATATTGAAAGTGCCACTTCTTAAGTGAAAAACAAAATGAAATTCTGAGTTGCCTGTGTCAGTTGGATGAGGGATTAAAAAGATATGTTATTGGAAAATAAGGAAAATAAAGCTCAAGCATGAGAAGCCATGCCTGGAAAAATCTCCATTATTCAGATCGAAGTATAAATACTAAGGAATAATTTCTAAAACAGAACAACAACACAGACCTACCATGAGAAACTATTGAAGGTTAAAGTGCATGTAAAGAATATTTAATGACTCTTAAATATGTAGAATTTTCTAAAACGTGTCATTGACACAGTACAAGCACTCTTATTTCAAGCCTCCTTATACCCTGAGGATATTTATTTTGACATTTATTGGATTATTTACAACTAGCTTCACTAATACACTGGGGTAAACATCTCAAGGAAATCAAAAAGTTATATTGTCCAAAAACTCTTCTCTCCCACTGTTTTCCTGGCTGGTAGGTTATTGTCTTCTTTTGATTTTGTGAATAAAATAACCAACCATGCAAATGATTTCGGAAAATGTGCCAATACAGGCCCCACAGAAGTTTAACAAATTAGCTTCTTTTGATTCAATGGAAATTACCATGAAAGAGAAAAATGGGTCATGCTTCCACCCAGAGAGTGGAATTCCTGTTTAATCTTCTGAGCCCTGTGGACTGAACTTGAAGTAGGGGAAATATGAAGAACTATGTTTTCTCAATTCTCTGGCTCCCATAAGCCATGAGTTTAATGTCAGACTTGCCTGCCCAGTCATTGAATTCACACTTTTATCCAAAAAGACTTCTCTCAGAATCATGTAGTTCAACCATTTACTTTGTATTTATTAACCTGTGGGATACAGTGAGTGCTAGAAGAAAGCTATAAAATTAAGGGCAGGATAAAAAGTACAGCAACCCCTGAGGGAAAAAAAATGAAAGTGCATTATGCAAATCTAACAATATGTATAAGTCTTAAGAGAAGATAAAAATGTAAAGTCACTTGAGGAGGTTTAAAGGACATAGACCATTTTACCTGAACATTCCCGGTAACTTCAGCAATTAAATGCACTTCTGCTTGGTTCAGAAGTGGTTGCAGACAAAAATCCACAAGTTTTTTGAAAGTGCTTATACAAGCTCTGTCTTAAAATAAAAATGGTGACTCATGCAACTTTGCTTAATACTATAGCTCATTAAACTTAGCTTGTCTAGCCTTCCCTCACAGTCTAGCCAGATTTTAGAGGATAAAAGCATGTATCCCCAGATTTTTGAGGTCACCTCTCTGCCTGAGCCAAAGGCTGGTGGGTTTCTGTTTGCTGTTTATGTGTGTGTGTTCACGTGCTATTCTTTGTTCTATAAATTCTTTTTGCCTCAAAGCTTTATTATTTCTATAGCTTATCTGTAGTGGAATTTTTATCCATTATTTTCCTTTAGGTAAAGTCCAGCTCAGAATAAAAATTCATCTGTTTTCTCCTTTTGTGTCAGACTTGTATAAAGAAGTAAATATTTTATTAAACTGTATTCAAGGGTTTGTTTTCTTTCATATAGTCACTCTCGGGTTTAAATAACTGCAATAGGTAGGAAAGGAGGATCAAACAGCATATATACAAGGCTATAGGCTTCCTGTTGTAATGGACGATGCCATGGGTTTAAAAAAAATAGTAAGGGACAGGAATAATGACTTTCTTACTATTAGAGAGAAGAGAGAGAGAGAGAATGAGAAATATGGGAAAGGCATTCACACAGAGCCAAGAGGATTTTCTGTGCCGTGATTGAAACCCCTTGTAAGCATCGAAGCAGGTCTTTGAAAAGGCACTTTTCTTTGTCCTATTGTGCATTAGTTTTGATTTGCTTCTCCATTTTCTGAAGGAGAGAAGCATCTCTGTTCTTGAGGACCCTTCAAGAGAAACTGAAAGACTGCCATCATTCTTACATGGAAGATGAGTTTTAAATCCAGTCCCCTAGAAAGCTAGTTCCTGCTTTCTGCTCGGTCTTCTGAGCTTACCACTTCAGATGACTTTCAGTGCCAAGAACATTAGCTGTAACATAATACCATCCTTGAAAATGCACCCACACACGTTTAAAGGTAGCATCTATTACAGAGAAGCTTCTTCTGTGACAAGGGGATCACCAGAGATTTCACATAACCTGGAATGCACAGAAGACCGTCTGTTGTATTCTCTCAGTACATGAACATATAATCAATTTCACCAGTTTGCTGATTATCCTGTTTGTGATTTCTTACTTTGCCCCCAAGATAACCTGATCAAGTTTAAGTTGCCTGAAAATCTCTGCTTCTATGATTTTTCCTTTTTATTTCTTGCCATTCCTTTTTATACTTATTTGATTATCTTTGGTGATAAATAGCTTTAGCTAATTATCTATACTTTAATTTTGTACTTATAAGCATAGGGAAGAAATCTATAAGTAACCAAGGGAGGGATGTAGACATGGAGAGCAAAAATATAAAAGAACAGGTTGATTATTTTCACATGCTCCTTTCCCAAAGCAATTTGGCTCCCTGAAAATTTAATTAAGGCAGTGCTTGAACCTGCATTAGAATCAGCTGGAGGGCTTGTTAAAATGCAATGCTTGCTGGGCCTCAAGCCCAGAGTTCTAATTCTCGAGTCAGGAGTAGGGTCCGAGAACTTACTTTTGTTACAAGTTCTTAGGAGAAGCTGATGCTGGTGGTCTGAAAACCACACTTTGTGAGTCAAAGAAATAAGAGGGGAAAGTCACCAGTTTTTAATTCTACCAAAGAAGACCTACCACAAGTGGCTTTTGCACCCTTTGGAAATGAACAGCTTGGATGGTGCTGGAAACTGGTTCATGTGAGTAAAATTTATTTCTGGGCAAAATGGCAACATTGCCAAAAGCCTGAATTTATCTATTATCTCACTTGTAAATAGTTCCAAGGATATGTTTTTTGAGATTTTTAGCTAAGTGTTTTGTTACTTATAATTTTACCAGGTCTCTATTTTTCTTTTTTTTTAATTTTCCGGTTTTATTGAGAAAAAATTGACATACATCACTGTATAAGTTTAAGGTATACAGCATGGTGGTTTGATATATATATATATATATATATATGTTGTGAAAGGATTACCATAGTAGATTTAGTTGATATTCAGAATCTCATATTGATGCAATAAAAAAGAAAAAAAAATTCTTGTAATGAGAACTTTAAGAATCTACTCTCTTAACAACATGCTTCTGTATTATACAGCTGTGTGAACTATAGTCATTATGCTGTACGCTACCTCCATAGTACTTATTTATTTTACAAATGGATGTTTGTACTGTTTAACTACCTTCCTCCAACTCCCTCTCCCCTGACACCCCATCTGTGGTAACCACAAATTTTATCTCTTTTTCTGTGAGGTTTTTTGTTTTGATTTCTTTGGTTTGGTCTGGTTTCTTTTTTTTTTTTGTTTTTTTTTGTTTGTTTTGGTTTTTTTTTTGAGGAAGGGGTGAGGGAAGGGCTGTTTTCGGATTCCACATGTAAATAACATCATATAGTATTTGTCTTTTCCTATTGGACTTCTTTCATTTAGCCTAATGCTTTCAAGGTCCATGAATGTTGTTGAAAATGGTAGTATTTCCTTTTTTATGGCTCAATAATATTCCTTTGTGTGTATTTCTTGTCTCTATTTGTAATGCTCCCAATATTGGCTTTGGAAGCCAATCTTGAGCAAGCTGGCCTCAATTAAGCACATATCAATTCAACATGGAAAGTTTAAGACAACATCTGTGAGTTAAAATGTAAATGAGCTATTTGTAAGTGAAAGTCTGTTTGATTAAAATAATGGTAATTAATAAAGGAAAATAATATAAAATATTCATAAGGTCATAATCTTGCTCTTAGCTCTACTGTAACTTTAAATTTAGGTGACAATTTAAAAATGTTTAACTATATTCTTCTTCTTGTCAGGCTGCCTATTAATTACTAGACATGAGTTTCCAATCTCAACTTATCAAAGGTCATGCTAAATACATTTTTTCCAACTGTAGGGAAAAAACTTCCTTAGTGGTCTCCATTTTCTGGTGTGAATTGATAGCCCTAGCCTCATTCTCTCAGGCAGGAGACTCACATCTGGCTACTAAAGAGCTTCCCCAGGGAACCTGTTCTATAATCTAACAAGATTAGGATAAGGTGCAGCCAGTATCAATTGTATTAGTTATCTGTGGGCACCAATTTCTTATAATACTATTAATAAGAAATAAACCCAATTTAAAAACAGAAAACTAGAAAACTGATCTGAGACGGCAACAATTTTCTGTCTAGTAATCTTTTTGAGCTTGTTGACGTGCGATAATTAAGTGCACTATTTTTTAAGGTTATTAATATAGCTAATATACAATATTATATCAGTTTCAGGTATACACCATAGTTATTCAACACTTATATACCTAAAGAAGTAATCACCATGTTAAGTCTAGCATCAATCTGACACCGTGCTATGCTATCACAATATTATTGACTCTATTCCTTATTCTGTATATTACATTGTCATGACTTATTTATTTTATACCTGAAAATTTGGACCTCTTAATCACCTTTTCCCCTGTTTTTTTTTTGTTTTTTTTTATTTTTCAATTACAGTTGACATTCAGTATTATATTAATTCCAGGTGTACAGCATAGTTGTTAGACATTTATATAACTTAAGAAGTGATCACATTTATATAAAAAGTGGTCCCCCGACTAGTCTAGTACCCACCTGGCACCATACATAGTTATTACCATATCATTAACTATAGTCCTTATGCTTTACTTTACACATGGCTATTTTGTAACTACCGATTTGTACTTATTAATTCCTTCACCTTTTCATCCAGCACCCTAATCCCCTTCAATTTTTCACTCCCCAAAATCTAGCAGCCATCTGACACTGTACATAGTCATTACAGTATTATTGACTACATTCCTTATGCTATACTCTATATCCCCATAACTACTTTGTAACAACCAATTTGTACTTCTCAATTTTTTCCCCTTTGTTCACCCACACCCCCTACCTTCTCTTATGTGGCAATCATCAAAATTTTCTCTGTATCTATGAGATTGTTTCTGTTTTATTAATTTTGTTCTTTAGATTCCACAAATAAGCAAAATCACATTGCCTCTTTCTCTGTCTGACACTCCACTCAGCACAATACCCTCCAGATCCATCCCTTATGCCACAAATGGCAAGAACCTAACCTTCCATGGCCAAACAATATTCCATTGTATATTTGTACCACCTCCACTCTACCCATTCTTTCATCAACAGACCCACAGGCTGCCTTCACATCTCAGCCATTGTAAACACTACTGAAGTGAACTTATGGGTGGACATGTCCCCTCAAAGTAGTGTTTTGGGTTTCTTCAGATAAATACCCAGAAGTGGGATCACTGGGTCCTTCTTTGTCTCTTGTTATAGCTTTTATTTTAAGGTCTGTTTTGTTTGGTATGAATATTGCTAGCCCAACTTTATTTTTGTTTTTGCTTGTATGTTTGTTTTCATTTGCATGAAATATATTTTTCCATCACTTTACTTGCTGTCTGTGTGTGTGTCTTTTGATCTGAAGTGAGTCTCTTGCAGGCACCATTTGTAAGGGTTTAGTTTTTTTTATCCATTCAGCTCTCCTGTGTCTTTTGATTGAAGCATTTAATCCATTTCATTTGAAAATAATTATTGATAAATATGTAGCTATTGCCATTTTTTATTTAGAACTTTTATCTCCCACTCCCCCTCCACCTCCACACCCCCATCTTAAAGAAGTCCCTCGAACATTCCTTGTAATACTGGTTTGGTGGTGATGAACTCCTTTAGCTTTTTCTTGTCTGGGAATCTCTTTATTTGTTCTCGAATTTTCAATAATAGCTTTGCTGGGTAGTGTATCCTTGGTTGTAGGTCCCTGATTTTCATCACATTGAATATTTCCTGCCAGTTCCTTCTAGCCTGCAAAGTTTCTGTTGAGAAATCAGCTGACAGTCTTACAAAAGCTCCCTTACAAGTTTTTAGTTGCCTTTCTCTTTTTGCTTTGAGGAATCTCTTTGTTTTTAATTTTTGCCATTTTAATTATAATGTGTGTTGGTGAGAGTTTGTTTCAGTTCATCTTTTTTGAGACTCTACTTCCTGGACTTGCATGTCTGTTTCCTTCACCAGATTAGAAAAAATTTCAGTCATTATTTCTTCAAATGGGTTCTCAATTCCTTGGTTTGACTCTTCTCCTTCTGGTACCCCTATGATGTGAATGTTATGTTTGATGTCCCAGAGGTTTCTTAAACTATTCTCATTTCTTCTTTTCTTGCATTCTTTTTTTCTTCTTGCTATTCCAATTGAATGTTTTATTCTACACTGTCTTCCAATGTGCTGATTCAGTCCTCTGCTTCATTTAGTCTGTTAGTGATTCCTTCTCGTGCAGTCTTCATTTCAGCTATTGTATTCTTCACTCCTGACTAGTTCTTTTTTATGGTTTCTATGTCAGTTTTTATACTTGCTATTTCTTTGTTGAAGTTTTCACTGAGTTCATCTATTTATCCTCTAAGTTCATTGAGCTTCCTTGTAACCACTGTATCTGGTAGATTGCTTGCCTCCCTTTCTTTAGTTCTTTTTCTGGAGTTTTCTCCCATTCTTTGGGATACATTTCTTTCCTCATTTTGGCTGCCTCTCTGTGTTTACTTCTGTATATTAGGTAGATAATATACATCTTTAATATACATCTAGTAAAATATACATCTTTATTCTATATTCACCTTCCAAACTTTTATACCTTCTATCTCCTAAAATATAATTTTAAAATTGGCATTTATATTTTAGCTATATTTATAATATATACTTAGAATTACTTTAATGTTTAAGATATTATAAGGGCATACTACTATCCAGTTTATACCAAGGTTTCCCCATTCTTGAATTCTTAATTATGTAGGTTTCTTTTTCTTTATGAACATGTATAGGTTGATTTCTTCTTTCTT
>NW_017732385.1:346578-358776 GCF_001890085.2 Hipposideros armiger | reverse complement strand
AATAAGCTCAGGTAGTTAGATCGTGTTCTATTTTATTTTTAAATATTTACATTGTCCAATGTGTCCTATTATTTTATCAGTACTGATAATCTACAAGTTGGATCTCCTATCCCTATCATTCATGTCATCTACTTAATTTATTCCTAATATTTTTTCCCTTTCCTCTCTGAATTGTAATAGCACATCTCAAGTTTGTCTCTCATATCCTTGTTTTGTTATTGTGCAATATTAGTTTTGCCCTTCCATGAGGATTTTAATTTTGCAAGTGTGTTTGGAGCTTCTTTGCAAGCTTCCCAGTTTTATTCATTGCTTTGCATTATTTCATGTAGTCTTTTCATCTCAATCTCTTGATTGTGGCTTGATTGGCCTAAGGGTCTCTGGGTTCTTTCATTCTACAATATTAAGGGTTGCAAACATTTTTCAGAGGAATTTATTAATTGTTTAGAGTGATGCCATTTTTCCTTGTCTGACATTTGCAGTTCTTTTCAAAGCCTTCTCCTTGCATTTTTATCAATATATTTAACTATCATGATTTGGCTTACTGTGCTTTGGCTTAAATCCTGATCTTTGAACGTTTGGTTCATGAAAATCTTTATTTTCTAGATCAAAAGTTGAAGTGCAAACTGATTTTTTTCAGCTCTCATTTAAAATCCATTGTCTAGTGGCTATTAATCTACTTCCTTATAAATGTTTCAGAAGAGATGTGGTTTAAAAAATATTCACATACAAATAAAAGGAAATAATAAAAACAAACATTAACCATCAAATGAAACACAAATTTGTCTCTGCACCAGACTATAATTTTCTCAAACACAGGGCCTTTCTTTTTTCTATCTTTATATATCTCATGCCTAGTAAAGTACCTGGTATATAACAAACAATCAATATATGAAGAGGTGAGAAATATACTTTGTGAAATCATTGTTGAATTTATAAATTCTAGATTTTTTTTAGTGATTAACCATTGATATCCCATTTTTTATCACATCCCTTTATAATAATTTATTCATATTTGGGTATTTTAATTATTCAGTATATATATTAGATTTGTTGATATATAAACTATTATAGTTTATGGACTTGTAAAGAACTTAACATTTGGTTAAATAAAAAATGCAATTTGATATTCAACTTTGAGGATTCTCTCAAACTTCTACTGGGTTGTCGGAAAAGTCATGACGTATTTTTTCTCTTGCAAAATAGAAATCTGTTGCAAAAATGAGTCATGACTTTTCTGAAAACCCAATAGATTATTATATGTGGTTCTAAAATTATAAGGACTATTGAGGTGAAGATATGAATTAATAAAGTAGAGGATGTAAAGCAGTGTGTGATTTTTTATTTTTGTCTAAACAGAATACAAAATATAATTGTTATAAATTTAATGCTCCTACAGTAATGGTAGAAAAGAGAAAAGGAGAAATTGTGCTCTTGTCTATGTATGAATATTCCCAAGGGACATGTGTAGGTTAATGACACACTTAAGAGCCTTAGACATCATTTGCATAAACTGCAGCTGTTGAATTTGCATAATTTGTAAATACAGCTATAACATATTTTGTCCATTTTTTTGGCTCTAAACAAGGTTAAAACTGCCTCAAAATTTGTCATTTAAAATTTTTTCCTCTTAAGTTCTTTTGCATTTGCATATTATCTTTCTTGTGTATATTGTGAAGTCTTGCAAAATGCTAAAGTAAAAAAAAATATAGGAAGCTACGAGAAACTGTTGAAGGGGTGAAAAAGAATTAGAATTATTAGACGAAAGATTACTCCTTAATAAATGCACCAAAGCTTACCCTGTGCTTATTGTTCTTAAATTTTATATTATTGTTATTATTGCCTCCTTTCATTTAGCATTTCTCAAAGTTTTGTGTGCAGCTAGTCCCCCTGGGGGTCCTGAGAAATGCAGATTCGGATTTGGTAAGTCATGATGTGGACTGAGATTGTGAGGCTTTCACAGGCTCCCAGGCAATGTCGATGTTGCTGATGACGGAAACATCCTCAGAGTAGTGAGGCTCTAGTTCTTATGAAATGTTACATCACTTCCCCAATGGCTTTTAAATAATTTGTATTTTAAATTGGTAATAAAAACTTTGGAAAGATGCTTTTAAGAATCTACTTAAGTGAACTTTTTCTTAAAATTTCTAATGGAATTGTTGCCACATTGTATCTATCACTTAATTAGGATGAAGGTTAACAACTTGTATCTTAAAGGTTTGTATTTATAAAATTGAGGCTACATAATGTAAAAATATTAAATATTTAGAAAGATGTAAACAGAATGCTTTTTAAAGGCAAAAGTAATCTCTTTCGTTTCATCCACACTGAGGAATGAATATGTGTGTGTATACAAAGGATGCCAAAAAAAAATTCTACACACTTTAAGAAAGAAAAAGCTGTATTAAAATTGTAATAATATGCAGTAAGTCCCTGACTTACGAATGAGTTCCATTCCGGGAGAATGTTCATAAGTCGGATTTGTTTGTAAGTCAGACAAAGTGAGTCTTATACACGTTTGACACAAATATACAATGTAAAGCATAAAAAACTAAACACACACACAAAGATACTGTAAATAAACTATTTTTACTTTTACAGTTACCTTAAAATGGTGGTACGGTACGGTACAACAACTGGCATATAGGGGATTGCATGGAGTGGACTGACAAGAAGAGAGTTACTAACTGGAGGAGGGAGGGTAGGGGGGAGATGGTGGAGCTGAAGGATCATCAGCAATAGCTTCCTAGCAGTCCCCTCCACATCACCACTGCTTTTCCTCTTGCTTCCAGGCATCCTGGGCTCTGATTGAGCACTGTACTACTGTACACTATCGCGCTGTACAGTAAGCACACAGCAGCACAACTATGACAATGTCCGGCAGACATGTGAGCTACTTCCACGACTTGTTTGCATCTACGAATGTTCGTAATGCAAGGTTCATTCGTATCTGTGAAAGTTCACAAATTGAATGTTCATAAGTCAGGGGCTTACTGTATACTGATGACAAAAGATGTCTGCAAGTCATGTGTATACATTTTTTTTTGTCACCTTTGGTATATTTTCTCTATGTATTTCTGTGTGTGTGGGTATGGATCGATAGATATATACACACACATAAATTTATACACACACAACACACACACACGCATATATATATACATATATATATATAAATTATGTGTGTATATTATATATATTACAAAATATAATTTGGGAGAGATTCAATCATAATTCATCTAAAAATAAAAATATTTTTAATCCTATAACCTTGCTTATCTCATTCTACTATGCTTAATTTATATAAGTTGAAATTTAAGTTCTGGATGAATGCTTTTGGGAAATTGGGCTTAATTCCTGTTCAATTCAACATATTTTTCAAGTGCATAGTGCTGGTCAAATCATTTAATTTGACCTCATTGAAGTCAAGGACCCTTGTATTGGGGAGGGCTTAGTGCTTGGGTTGTTAGGAAAAAGGAACGCACTTAAATAGCCACAGGTTGATAATTCAGCTAACCTGTTTTCAATATCTACATACAGATTCAAAAACACTTGACATTTATGGAGACATTAATAATCCTGAAGATTCTGGCATAAAGGATGCAGAAGAAGGTAGAAGTGAGGCAGTCATTAATTAATAGGGATTTTGGACTAATATATTCTGTTGCCTAATAGTATTTTTTTCTGGTTATCAGTATTATAGAAAAAAGAATCATGATATTTAAAATTTTAAGTATTCAACAATTATATCTTTTTGTATATTTACTTTGTCTTTTTTCTATGTATATTTATATATGCATAAATATCAATTTTATATATTTTAAATTAATCATGATATATTTATATTGCTTTATAAATTCAACCTTGTGTGATTCCCCACATTATTAAATTATTAAAGAGCTAGTAAATATGTAAATTTGGAATCTACACTTTGGATAATGCTGTATGAATTCTCTATGGGTAGAATAGGAATTAGTCAGTTACTTATTTCTGGACACTAATATACATTCAGATTGTTATTATTATGATCAGTGCTGTAGTGAACTTTTTTCAACATCTTTTTGAAAATGCCTTTACATTACTTCATTTTTTTTAAGCTACAGGGCTTTTATATTTATTTTTAGTTAAATATAATTGGTATATAATATTATATTAGTTTCAGGTGTGCAATATAGTGATTCAAAATGTATATATGTTACAAGGTGATTACTACACTAAGCCTAGAAATCATCTGCCACAGTTCAAACTTATCACAATATTATTGACTATAATCATTTTCACCTTATCACCCCTCCACACACAGCTCACTTTTGGCATCAGTTTCTTCTGTCTCTAGAGTCTGTTTTTGTTTTGTTTTATTTGTTGATTTATTTTGTTTTTAAATAAAATCATGTCAAAACAATTGTGATTGGAAGAATATAAAAATTTTTAAGACTCTTGATACATATTTCTGAATTGCTGCTCTCCACAAATGTTTTACCTAGTGACCTATGTACTAGCAATGAACAAGATTTTCTCTATATACTTGCCAAGACTGATTAGTTTTATTAAAATATTTTTCACATATATACATGAAACAAGTCATGTTTGATTTAACTTGCATTTCTTTGATCATTAGTTTAAATATTTTGCTTACAAGTATGTGGTTTATCTGTATTTCTTGATTTAAGATTTTTTTCATTTTCAATTGGTATTTAAGTTGGGATTTTTATACTCTATTATTAGTTTGTAAGAACCTGTTATACATTAAGGAGACTAGTTGCCACATCTTTTATATAGCCTGTATTCCCTGTTTACCATTTGCCTTTTTAAGCAATTTATGGTGTTTTATTATGTCATATTTAAAAACTATGTGAAGTAAACTCTTTGAATACTCTCTACTATAATTACCTCCCGCTGAAAGCTCTTTTTTCAGAAAAAAGAAATTAAAATGTCCAATATGAGGAATGATCTAAATACAACGATTACCCTACAATGAAATAAGGGTTAGTTAACCTACCATCTCTATCTCTTTCAATTATAAGAGAATAGCAGGGTTTTTTATGGTTATCTTGTATTAAAAAAAATCCAAATCTGCTTTAGGAGCCATGTATTTCATCC
Source organism: Hipposideros armiger (assembly GCF_001890085.2). Taxonomy (NCBI): domain Eukaryota; kingdom Metazoa; phylum Chordata; class Mammalia; order Chiroptera; family Hipposideridae; genus Hipposideros; species Hipposideros armiger. Next base: position 353,679 of record NW_017732385.1, on the reverse strand, counting down.
TGGAAATTAGATGTTTTGGAGGAAATCCTATTAGGCTTTAAAAAAATGGAATCAAATTCCTAGATTCCAAATTCTTAAATCCAAACCCCTAGAATGTTGAACACAAGATATATGTCAAGATATATGATTTCATAGTTTATTATCTTAACCCACCCGCGCCCCTTAAAAAAAAAAAAAACCCAGTAGAACATGAATAGTCTACTACTAGATCTGTTTGAGGTTCTTTTATATGAGGATGGAAAATATGGTTATTTCATATTAGTCCTTCAAAGGATGCAATTAAAAGATGTTGGCTATATCAACATGTTTCATATGAACAAACAATCGCATACTATCTTTTTGTCTAGTCTAATTTGGTCAGAGCTATTGGGTTAACACAGGTCCTATTGAGAGAGAGAGGGAGAGAGAGAGAGAGAGAGAGAGAGAGAGAGAGAGAGAGAGAGAGAGAGACTGACTGACTGCTGGTTTAGCTCCATACCTTTCAATGAATGCTGGTAAACAATGTCAACAGACATTTTTGAAAGGTACGCGAAGGAGGTTCTATCCTAAAGCCAGTTTACTTACATATGCCTATATATTGTTTGCCCCTGATGGTCTGAAAGGAGTTATAAATGCCTTATCCTAAATATGATATTATTATATATTGCTAAATAGATATTTTTGGAAATACATAAATATCTCTTAATCATCCAGATATCACTCCAGTCCTTGAAATATTAATTTCTTAAATAATACTCTGACTAAAAGAATCTATTCTTTTCCAAATCTTAACATTTTAAAAATTGCTTAAAATAACTTGCTCACCTGGAAAGATAATAATGCCATGTTAACTCTCAATTATCCACAATAGTGGAAAGTAATCTGTCTGGAGATTTTATTCACTGCTATAGAAATCTTAGAGGTCAAAAATTAAAGAGCCTGGGGACAGTTTCAAGAAAATGAGATTCTCAGGGAAACTCTAGGGATTTGGCTTATGAATTCAGTTTCATGTTTTGCATTTGTGGATAGGGATGAGAAGCAAAGGAGTTCTGTATACATTTTCTTTGATGACCGACCGATAACTATGGTTGCAATAGTTCAGAGCATACTAGAAGGTCTACAAGTAGATTGCCATGTACTGGAGAAGTTTGAAATCAAAGTGATTTGTTCTTCCTTTTGTAAATTATCAGTTAAAGTGCCTATTATGTGCATGCACAGTCCTCTATTAGGGTTATCAGGTGAATGAAATGGGGAAGTTACATGATTTCATGGTCCTGAAATTCTATGTTGTGACTGAAAAAAATACAAATGAGTAAAAAATATTTATTTAGACTTAAGTGCTGTGAGGAAAGTAAAATAGGGTGATTTTATAAAGAGTGATTGCAGCTAAAGGACAGCTTTAGACAGTGGGTCAGGGAAAGTGCCATTTGTGTGAAGTCTGTTGAGTTGAGATTTTCATGGGATGTCATTTGGAGAGTTTTCAGTAAGGAAGTGTCTTGATGCTATTTTCATGTTAAAAATATTACCCTGGCTGTTGTGGGGGAATGGTTGCATAGGGCAAGGGTGAAAAAAAGAGAGGCAAGTGACCAGGTTACTGCAGTAGTCCAAAGAAAAGATCTAAAGTGAGGAAGAATTAGAGTCTCCTATAGGCCTACTAAATCAGGTTTGATCCACATGTGCCCCCAGGATATGGACAAGTTGACATTCAGATGAGAAAATGGGGGCAGGTTATGAGGTCTGTGGAGACTAAATTAAACAGAAGAAATGTAAAAAAGAGAGAACTGGATTGTTTTGGGGAGTGATTCTGAACCTTGGCTGCACACTGGAATCATCTGGGGTATTTAAAAAAAAATACTGATACTTGACCCTCACACAGCTCACAATTCTGATTTACTTTTTGGTTTGGAGTGCAGTTAGGACAGTGACTTTTTAAAAAGCTACCCAGGTGATTCTAATCCACAAATTCCTTTGAAAACTATTGGTCTGGGCAGAACCCAGAAGAGTCTGTGAGGCTGAAGGAAGGGGAGGAAGGAAAACAAGTTACGTGATTATCTGGGTAGTGGTACCCAAAAGAGCATCATCAAGGGCTTAAATTATTTCCAGACAGCCTTCAGATGTCTAATTCTTTTTTTATTTTATTTTGTTTTATTTTTTATTAGTTTCAGGTGTACATAACAATGCAATAGTTATCCTTTTCACCTCTCACAAAGTGAAAACTCCCTTCCCCCATCCAATGCCGCCCCCACCCCTGATATCATACATATCTATTACAATTCCGTTGACTCCATCCCCATACTGTACTTCTTAGCAGAAAAACTTTCTTAACATACCAGGCCTCCAGAGTCAAACAAAATTTTGGGGTTTTCTTATAAAGGATCTCTCTACTTTAGGGGCTTTTACATTTATGTAAATAACACCTTTAAATTCTCTACTGCCCTTTTAAAATTCCCCATGTATTTAAAAAATGCATTTGTAACTACAGCGCAAAAATTAAACTCCATACATAAATGTCTTTATGGATGGCATTAAATATAAAATTAGTATTGATTTGTAAATACTTAGGTCAAGACTAGTATTAATATAAAAACAAATTATATTCCTGTATTATATATGAAATATGAGCTCATTTCATTTTCACTGAGCTTAATGTACATTGGGGAAAGTCATAATCTGTAATTTATTTTTTTAAATTATGAAGCCTATTTTAATCAGTTACAAAGGTTACTGTTTATTGTGAAATTTGAAAATGTTGAAAGATGGCTGTGTCTTAAATATAAAGTTAATTTGAAACAATTTAAATCACATGTAAGAAATTACTCTTTAAGTGAAAAAGTCATGTAATGCATGATACTAAAATATGAAGCTATTGCATTCCTAATTTTCAAGGTTATGAAAGTACTCTGCTTAGATCCATGTTAGCAAATATTTAAATCCTTTTTCTCTTCTTAAATTATTTGTTTTGGGGATGATCTTTCAATAAATAGGTTAGTAATATATTTTTCTCTTCCGGATAATCTGTTCAGGAGTAATTGACAATAAAAATGCTTTGGAGGGCTGGCCGAGTGGCTCAGTTGGTTAAGAGCTTGCTCAAGAGTTTGAGCTCTGAGTAACAGAGGTTTGATTCCTGGCCCGAGCTGAGCAGCTGCTGAGCTACCAGCAGGTAGCAGGATGGCTAAGATTAAAAAAAAAAAATGCTTTGGAAATGGATGGGGGAATGGATAGGGAACCCATCATTTGATACATTAGATTGCAATTAATTTATTGGTGTATAAAGCCAACTTTCAAGGAGCACATCAGTCACTTATAACCTCTAGTTCTCAAAACATATTCTATATAACTTTGTGCAGTTTTTTAACTTTAACTTTTCATTCATAGTACACTTGTCTTGGTATTCAATATATTCTAAGATTTTAAGAGGTAAATTTGCAATGAGAAAAATAAGTCTAAAAGCTATTTCTTAATATTATTTTTAATATTTTAAGATTATGATTCAGTTGTGTTTTGTACAGATAACTTTTTAAAATCTGAAACTTTTAAAATGCTAAAAAGTCAAACAATAACCTTAGGATATACCACCAATTCCTTCTATAAATATAATTTCTAGAGAAAGGAACTCAAAGACAAGTGTATTGAGTTTATTTTCTGATGTTTTATTTAACTCTTTCTGCCAATGTATCTTTTATCCCATTAAAACCAAATGCCAAAAATAAAGCATCTGTCTCTTGTAGAAAGAAAGAATACACAGAAAATGTCATTGCACTGCATCTACTTAAAAGTTTAAATATTTTAATAACTGGTGAATAATCTTAATAGAAATAGTTATACTAAAATATAATAATTATTGAAACAAAGAAATATATAGTGCAAAACTTTTGTAATGGAATTCATCTAAAATTTTTGAAAATGCTGCCTAATCACCTAATCAAATTTATTATATTCCAGTACTTATCTTTTTCTAATGATTTTTTTTCCAAATTAATTTTTCATAACACTGATTTTCTTACATTTTCTATAAATAGATGAAAAAAATCTAGAATTCATAAAATTATTCTGAGTTTGGGTACCATCATATATAATTAAAAACTTTCATTATTTAAAAAATATGTCTGATATAATCTTATCTCACAGATACATTGCTTTATTCAAACTATTATAATCAAGTAGTAAAACAGAACATTCTTGGCGTTTTGAGTATAGCAGCTTTTCTTTTAGTTTTTCTTCTTTAGAAGTGTGAATACAATAATAAAATACTTGCTGATGCTTGAAGTACTTGAAGAAAAGGCTAGCAGTAGACTCGAGAGGCAATGAGAGAGGAAAGGTCCTCCCCCGCCCACACACACACACATGCTTAGTTTCAGAGGGAAGAAGCTATATGAAGGCCAGATTGGGAATAATATCCTTCTTCAGTCCTTGAGAGTAGGAAACCACTTGACAATGCAGGGATACCTGATATCATCTATCACCTGAAAACCTATTTTTAACCAAAAGTATCTTTCTAGAAATAAAAGGCTAGTCATCATCACAAGTGGAGCTGAGGTGTCTTCCAGGTGGCATGAGCATGTATACTGGAGTCATAGAAAGGTGAAGACATCCTGAAGTGATTACCCATATGGGGCTTCCATGGAAAGAGTTGGTGCCTCCTTCTGGAAATAGGTAGATTACAGTGTATATCTCTATTGGGAAACCGGCAGGGCACGCATTAGCTCTTTCTCAGAATTAGCAAAAAAAAAAAACATTATGACTTTATAATACCCTCACTGAGTCCTCACTAGCTGTTGATTTACTAAACTGGTCTTTTAGTTTACCAACACTTAGCCTTCTTCGGGTTATTAGTTCAAGATGATGAGTGTTACATAGTAGGTTTATTTCATATCTGTATGGTAATAAAAAGGATCACCTAACTGACATTCTGATTCAAAGAGTGAAACATTTCTCAGGCATTTAGGCATCATCATTATAATCCCCTTCAATCCTCAATATGTCAAATCATCCTGCATACAAGATGTATAATTTACAACCTCAGCTCAGGCAACCTTTTCCCTGTTGTGTACATTAACCCTGGTTCTCACCCATTCTCACCTGCCGTGGATCTGACTGAATTCCATTTCAGAGTATCCTCTCGTCCCTACCATCCCCACCACACTGGTCTAAGTGACGTTGTCCTGATTAAACACTGATGGAATGTGTACCTAATAGATTAAGATCCTCATTGTGTTGAATGCTGTCATTCAACCTTAGGTTTGATAGAAGTCCTCCTATATTTAAATTCAGATATGGTAACTATAAATAACATACCTATTTACCCACTTTATAATCACAAATCGTGTCATTGTTTGTATCAATGCAGGCCTCCAACATATTTAGTAACATAGTAGATTTGTGTTGTTTTCTTCTCTGGACTTAATTTCTTAATCAGTTTATATGAATCAAATGAATTGAAATAAATATGGAACAATGGGATTCTCTTTATGAATTATTAAACAGTTATATGTACATTAGAAAATCTAGTTAAAAGTTTGAAAAGCTTAGTTCTTCATATCAAGCATGTATTGAAATCAATATTTTCATATTCATTTCATTAATTTCCCAGCTGTGTAATGAGGGAATCAAAAATTATTTTTTTCTTTGGAACATTTGGAGAGCTTCTTAAAAAGGGCCAAGTTATTTTTTTCACTTAAAATTAGTTCTTTTCTATACTTGTTTTATAAAAAATATTTCCATCCCACTCTAATTGATTATAGATTTAGACAACAAAATTAAGCCTATAGATTTTAATATTAGGATTTGAGCATTTGTGACTGTTGAAATTATTCCTTCTTTCTAAAAGAATACTCATACATTAGCCCTTTAGCAGTTCTAAAAACCACTATTTCTAGGAGATAATGAATTGTTGGATCGGAGCAGAAGTGATTTGAGCAATTAGTTCCATTCCCAGAAGTCAGGGCCTTCAATAGCCTTGGATGTGTTCCTCTACTTGGAGTCTGCAGTCCAAGGCCTTCTTCATTGGAAAAGGCCAGAGTGCTTCCACCATGGAAACCTATCCAATCCTCCCTGTTCATGACAAAGAGTGAAACTGTCACCAGCACTTGTGAACTTGTTCCGTTGGTACTACATAAGGCAAGTTATACAGGCTAAACTCCAGAATAACAATGATATTAAAAAGATAATACCTGGAGTGAGAAAGGTGGGGCCGGAGGGTTCCTTTTATCTCAGACCATAGATAAGGTGCTGGGCTGTTTGGCCACATCAGGGTTGATAAGTGAATTCTTGTCAAGAGGAAAAAACTTATTAAAATATCTTCAGTGTCCCACAATAGAGGAACAATCAATTAGGACATTTTTGTTAGAAAATAATTTTTGAAGAGCAGTGGGGAAAAACAATTTCTCCCAAACAACAGCAATAATAATTCTGGATGCTTATAGTCATTGATCTAGGCCTTTTATATATGTTATTTCTAATTATCATAAAACTCTGCATGGTAAGTGTTCTTATTTTTAGATGAAAATTTAAGATTCATTCATGCTATGTAATTTGTTCAGGGTCAAACTGCTAAAATCATATTAGTAATTTGGGAATAGGTATTATCTAGCAATCTCAGCATATAAAATGTAGGACATAGGTACTTTGTTATTGGCTATAAACTAGTTAGGTGTAATCATTTTGACTTATAAACTGGACTATTATATTACAAAGGATATATATAAAATATATCCTTTTATATTACAGGTGATTAAGAAATGGCACTTTCAAAGTAAATTGCCGGATATTGACTCAAAGGCTCAATGCTAAATAATAATAATAAGAATAATAAAGTGTTCAGCCATTAATTTAGATGGTTTCATGCATTTCAGTTTCTTCATCTATAATAATAGAAATAACTATTTTATAATTTCTTTGCATGAATGCAATGAGATAATGCAAGTAGAACAATGAATATAGTACATAGCAATAGCAGTCAATCAATGTACGTTATTGTTATCTAACGACAGAGGATAATTTAGGAAATATATAAAAGTGAAACAAAGAAAAAAATTACTAGTTAACTACCACCCAGGCCCAATCTTTTTTTTTAAGATTTTTATTGGGGAATTGGGATATGGGAACAGTGCTGGGGAATTGGGG
>NW_017732385.1:333970-341308 GCF_001890085.2 Hipposideros armiger | reverse complement strand
TCTACTCCACATCCTGTGAATATATGTATATATAATTATAGTTGACATACATTAACATATATTTTTGAGAGACAAAATACAACTCATAAGACCATCCATGAGCTCCATTCCCCGCTTTGTCATTAGTGCTTATTACAACCCCGTGTAGACTCAGTTTGGGCAATACACAGCAATTAAGTCTGGGTTTTTAATCTTCTCTTAGTTAACTCATTTAGCCTTTTTTCCAGGAATAGCCTGCCCCTGGATAGGCCGAGAGAGGAGAGCTCTCTATATCTCCAGCATCATAAGCTCAGAGGACCTGTTCCCTCTCAATCTTTGACTTGAGGCAGGAGACCGTACATAGCCCCCATCTCCTTCTACCATCACAAGATTTAATTTAACTAAAAAAATTCTCTAAAGACCATGATTCTGGCTGGAAGTTAGAATTCTTTTTTTTCCAAGCAGCTGTTTTGTGTTTTTTGGTTTTTGTTTTTTTTGTTGTTGTTTTGTTTTGTTTTTAATGCCATGTTGCCCTCCACAGCAATTGTGCATGGATCCGTCTGACATGCTGCTTTTGCTGCATAATTTTGAAAAAGGGATTAGGGTTTCTAAATATCATATCCCTATTTACTCAACCCTCAGTAAGTCAAGCTCTGCTGAAGGAAAAGAAAAATTTCATCTCGTTGAATATCCTGCTATATGAAATTCCAATAGGATTAATAACAACAACAATTACACTTTGCTCTTATCTTCCAATAAGTGAGTGGTAATACAGTGCTATCACTAAATGTTTCCTCTAAATCGAATTCCTCAAGCTTTGAAACAGTTTATGTGTTTACAAGCAATAATAACCAACCCTTTTGGTTCTGATCATATAATACTTGGATCTTTGCCTGAATTTGCTTAGAGCTTTTTCTTCTAACTGTGGAAAATACTGTATGGGTCCTATTCACAAACCTTGTCATAATTTCTCCCTGAGACTTCCTTTATGGGCTTGAAGAAATCAGGCAAGTCCCCTTTGAATGTCTTCCCTCACTGGTCTCTCCATTCTGACTTCTGAATATTTTACCCATTCCTCACATATGCTCCCTGCATTTCATTACCACATCCTTTCCTCTGAACAGCAAAACCCCAACACAACTGTCTCCATGCCAGGCTTTGTCTTTCAGATAAAAGCATATGTATGGCTGGAGCAGGATTAGTTACATGATGAGATTTCAGCATTCAAATGAGTATTGAGGGAAAGCATATTTCAGTCATGGTAATTTAAGTTAATTGTGTTGAAAAAGAAAAACAAGCGAACAATTTCTCTACAAACATCGATTCTGGCCAAAAGTTAGCATCCCTACTTTTGAAACAACTCCAGAACTGCAGTTTAGGTACTGGAGTGCAGGTGCTTAATAATGTATTCATAAGGACTCCCCAGTCTCTATCTTTGTTATTATAAAATGCTTTCCTTTGCTGTTTGTGCAATTCTAAAGCCCATTCACCAGCAGTTTGCAGCACTTGTTACATCCAAATGGCTCTCAAGAGCATTTAATAATGCCAAAGAGATAGGCAGAGGAGCCCTTAAGAAATATTTTAAAAAATAGAAGAACTAAAACTTACTAAAAACATGAATGCCCAGAAACCATAAAAATAGTCAATGTCATTTTAAAAGTAAAAATCATAATCTCATTAAAAATAATTGCCAATATACAACATATTGACAATAGAGATTACCTATTATTGTTTTCCTGAAATATACTTTCTCTCTCTCTCTCTCTCTCTCNATCGCTGGCTTCTGGACGGCCGTTCACTGCGGCTGCTGGCCGCTCACGCTGGCTGCTGTCTACACATGGTAGCCCATGGCAACCCACTGCAGCAGGGGCTGCAGCCTATGCTGTTGCCGGTGACTCACGGCAGCCCAGCTCTAGGTGAGCTGTTGTTCAGCATCTTAGCTGTAGAGGGCAATGTCACTGGCCCTCATATGTGGGATCCGAACCGGGGACCTCTGGCGTCACAAGCCAGTTCTTAACCATTGTGCCACTCGGCCTGCCCCAGACACAATCTTTTGAAGGTTATACAATACTTTCCTTTAAATTACTTTTATAAAGAACCTTTTAAAAGAGCATATTCTAGCAGAGTTATAATCGTAGTCAGGTACGTGGTTTACTACAAATTCTACAATTGATATTGCTACCTGAGCATTTTTAATGTTCTTACATAGTCTACAACAACATCCTTTTTATCAGCTACAAAATATAATAGACAATAAAACATTCCATTGCTCAATTTGTAGAGTGTAGAGTAAGGCTTTTAGACTGGTTTTAACATTTCATTTTAATATATAATGTGGCTGAAGAGCTTTGTGCAGCAAGTGGTTTCTGTATTTGGAGTGCAGTTTTTCTTTGACCCCATATCAACTTGTGGTGATTAATCCTAAGGCTACTGCTTGTGTATTCTTTATATCCTCTCCAGTTCTGTCTGGTTCCACTTAGTGTTTAATAAAGTCTTTTGCAATATTCCAGCCTGACTCAGCTGTGACAGGGACAAATAGGAGGAAGTTTTCCTTTTTGGGACAGACTTACCTCTGCTTCCACAAAATGTTGGCTTCTGGGTTTTTCCACTACAAAGGATGCTTAGCAAAATTATTGGGTTGTCGGAAAAGTCATCACACATTTTTGCAACAAAAATCAGAAAAAATATGTCATGACTTTTCCGACAACCCAGTATTTACAATGATTTTAAACCAACTGTGTTGAAATTAGGGTAATGATTATTTGAAGGGGAGGGGTATCATTTATAGCTACATGTATTTTTGCAACCATACCTTGAGGATATTAAGCTCACATTTGTGTTAAACCTTTTAAGTGTAAAGTTTTACATTTATTTCATTACGTTGAGACTTAGTTTGGACTCTTAATTCTAGTTTTGGGGATTAAAAAAATCATAATTCTTTTATACTCTTGCTGTTGCCTAAGCATTATATTATTTGCAAATTTGATGAGAATAGTTTTCTGTATTCCCAGCAACATTAGTAATAATTGTATTGGTACTGATTATACTGAGGTGAAATGCTGTGATGCGAACATCCTAGAGGAGTCCCCCATTGTCTTTATTCCATGCTGTTGGCCTCAAGTTAACATTTATCAACCTTGGGATAAAAGTTTCATGAGCAGCTTTATTTAATACCTCATTCAAATGAAAATATAACAACATATGTTATGTCTATGATCTGTCAATACAGTTATCCAACCAAAAAGGAGATGAGATTATATTGATCTCATATCAATTAATGAACAATGATGGTTTTCAGGAGCTAAAATATTCTTGTGTTCACAAACCAATTCATTCTTTTTTTCTTCTCTTTTGATTATTTATTACACCCTACCTTCTTCCAAAATGGATTTGTAGTGAATTTTAAAAGATATCTCTTTATCTATGTTCTAGGAATGTTGCCATAATTATTTGATTCGTAGTGTTTAATCTGGACAGACTTCATTAAGAAAATGAGTCTTGAGCCATCCTTTGAGGAGGAAAACACTTGTAAGTTTGCTAAACTCAATCAGAAAATACATTTCAGGAAGGGTGAGCAATATGGGTTCATTGGAATCCAAGCATGTGAACAAATAAATTATTCTTTAGGAATAAGCCTTTCCATTGCTATAGTATATACAGAGGATGCCAAAAAATGTATACACATTTTAAGAAAGGAAAAAACTGTATTAAAATTGTAATGCTCAATATATACCAATAACAAAAGATAAATACAAACCCCATTTGACTTCTGAAATTACAAGAGGTGCTCAAAGTGGTTCCCATCAGCATCCAGACACTTCTGATTATGGCGAACTACTGCTTGAGCAATGTTGACCAAAGTGTCCCCTTGTATACATTTTTTTGGCACCCTGGTATTTTAATTAACTATGTGTATCCTTTATTCTTTAGTACTTTTAAAAACTGTTATATAATAGTAGTAAAAATGCCAGAAATATTATGCACCTTCTCAAGTAAAGAAAGAGTTTCGCCTCATTTTTTAAATGAAACTGGGGTGCGGGTAGGTTATTTGCTGGGAGTCACGCTGCTGATGTGACAGAACCAGAATGGTGATGAACCCATGACTCTCCAGAGTCCATGTTCTGTCCACAGGGCTACACTGGCTGCTACAAAACAAAATCCAAGTATGTGCCTCCTGAAACCACACGATGGAAAAAAATCTTCCTGAAGGCATGTATCTGTATATTTTAATTTACTCATTTACTTACTTTGGATTTAGGTATTGCTTGGTTTTTCTATACTGGAAGTTTTTTCTTAATGGACTGTTTAGCCAAGTAGGATGAACAATGCACTGCCACCCTTTTCACAGATGATCAATCTTATTAACACTTAAGAGAAAGAAAGGCTAGCAAAACTAAAAGACAGAGATTAAATCACTTTAATTTTATCTTCAGATGCCATCTAAAAATTTCAGGGTTATTTTAACCCTCCCTCAGGCTCAGTTGATCTCACAGATTCATTGCGTACAAAAATGCCAATATGAAATAGGTCTTTGCTGTACTAAGTCACAAATGCAACTGACAATAGGTTGCGGTAGAGGGGGAAGGTACAGAAGTGATGAGTCACGATGCTTAACTGTTAGATATTTGAAAATTTGTGTGCAATGAATCTGTGAGATCAGTTGTGTCTGACGGAGGGTTAATCTTCTAAGATTATTGTTCATTTGTTTTGTTTTTTTCCATTTTGAATCAAGGACAAAAATGATATTTGAGCTTTTTGTTCTTGTTTCTCCTTAGAGCTCTGAGTAGGGAATAGATGTTTATTTACATTTCTACATTCTGAGTGAGTGTGTATTTGTCTGTGAACAATATGTGTAATGAAAGTTGTATGTTGTCATGTTTTGTTTTAAATTGAAAAAAATTAGTAAAAGTAGACCCTTTTGCTTTTTACATATTTTATTATTATTTTCACAAATGTAGGCATTTCCTAATCACATGCAATATGAAAAGGATCTATAAATGGGGGATAATGTCGATATTTTTTGTAGATGTGTTTGCAGCTCCAGCTGTGTATATGAAAATTAAATTATATTTAGCAGTTTTATATGAAAGAGGCTGCTTATTGAGGAATTAAAAGTTCAAAGTAGCACTACTGTCATATCTACTTGTCCTCATTAGGAATGGCTTTTTCTAATAAAACAAAACTTTAAACATATAATATGTAGCTAACTAACTTAAAGACTATGCATAAAATTTTGTCAATTCAGGAAAAAAGGTCATATTCAGCTGAGTTTTATTTTCATTTTTTGTTCAGCTATATATTTTATAGGGCCACTGTGTCCTGCTTGTGATTGTGTGCTCTCCAACAGAAAGTGATGCTTTTTTTTTTTTTTAAAGAATATAGTAGGTCTTGGAGTTATACAGTTTATAGCTTATTCAACTATACTCAGAGGCTCTGCATTTTGTATGTGTGTGTATATATGTTATACAAATAAGATACTTTTGCTGATTTTACTTGATGATTAAAGCATTTAGATTTTTGGATAAGCTGAAAATTTTGTCTCTTTTATTGCAAAGTAGTCAGGAAATATAAAAAAAAAGCCTGCCAGTTGTGAGAAAATTGGATTTAATTTAACATAACATTTTCTTTTCTTTTACTTTCACTATTTTTAGATATTCATCCCTAGGACTAATATAGAAAATTTTAATGTTCCCATATGCACATAGTAAAACTTTGTATTCCCTAAAACATGTTATGTTAAATAGTATTGATTTTTGAATAATATTATACATGACATAATTTTTCCTTCCTGGAGACTGTGTGTATTTTTGCAAGAAAAAAAATCAAGAGTTAATAAGGAGGAATTTCAGGAATTCTTCTAATTGCATTTTAAAACTAGCCTAAAGAACTGACCAGTAATATGATGAAAATGAACTAAGATATATTAAGAGAACAGGAAACCCTCTATCTTAAAAACCCAACACAGTGGATCTCTAAAAGAAAACAAAGAGAAATGAGGTTTTACAATAGGTGCCTTCCACTAAGGATATTAGCAAAGCACTGAAAGAAACTTTAGTTCTCAGGATGACTTAATATGAGCCAATGACAATAACTAGAGTAATATTGGAATGAGTCAGAAGAGGTCTAACTAACATGATTCACAAATGATAGATTGTGCTATCAGTGTGAGAAGACATGAGACAAACTCACATTGCTTAAAAGTTATGCAATTTCATAGCCCCTGGTTTTCTTATCTACAATATGACTGGGTAAACTAGGGCAATCTAAGGGTCTACCAGCCTTATTATTACATGCATTTTCCCCACTTAAGACAATAATGTATTGCCTCTCTTGAAGTTGAAAATGACGTTTTGTATTTTGAGACCAACTCCCACAGTCCCCTGATGAGGGTTTGTGACAATTGTTTAAGAAGCTTTATTTCCTAGTAAGCATCAAGTCTTTAGTAGGCCATAGCTTATCTGTGGTCAGCTTTGGTATACAGAGAATCCTGTCCATCATGGAGAGCATGGTTCCCTCTTTACCTAGAAGAACCCTGACCCTTTAATAAGATTTGTTGAAGACTTCACCACTCTGAGAGCCCAGAGGAAATCCACATTACCTTTCCAAGCTGCTTTTACTATTTTGAATCTCATAAATCCTTGTTATAAAGAATGTTGTCTCTCCTCTTTGGGGTCATCCTTCCTGTGGTAATTATGAGACATCTCCTGATGTCACAGGAATTCATGTAAGTCCTTTTGGAGACGGTGAATGCCTTAAGTACTATCAACCCCCTGAGAAGAGGTGATACTAATGGCTTCTGGGAAGTTCAAAGTTCAAAAAGGCTTCTCTGCTGATCTTAGCTACTTCCACTGTCGTGAGTTGTTGATGGTGCTATGATCATGTTGGCATCTGTATTAGATTCTTAGGTCTGCCACAATAAAGTACCAGACATGGGGTGGCTTCAAACAAAGGAAATGTGTTGTCTCACAGTTCTAGAGGCTACAGTCTAAAATCAAGGTGTTGGCAGGGCCATGTTTCTCTAAAGTCTGTAGGGGAGGACCCTTCCTTGCCTCTCCCAACTTCTGGTAGCACCAGCTTGGTTTATGGCAGCATGACTCCAGTCTCTGCCTCCAAGCTCATATGGTCGTTTTCCCTATATGTCTGTGTCTTCACATGATGTTCTTATCTCTGTGTGTCTCTGTCTCCAAGTTTTCCTCCTCTTATAAGGATATCAGTATACTGAATTAAGGTTTGCCATAATAGTCTCATTTTAACATGATTACATTTATAAATAAGGTCACATATACACATTATGGGGGTTAAAGCTTCACCATATATATATGTATAAATATATATATATATGTATATATATATATATAT
>NW_017732385.1:325379-331480 GCF_001890085.2 Hipposideros armiger | reverse complement strand
TAAAATGAATTTAGTGTTGCCTCAAGGTTTCAGTAAGCACTTGATAAAGGTTATTTGTTTATTTAATCTAATTGCCATCTCCTTGGTTTTTTAAGTCAATAAAGAAAAACTGAGTGCCTAACATAGGCAAAATATTATAAGCACAGGGACTACAGAAATGAGTGAGATGTGGTCATGATACTCAGCGAGGTCATAATTAAATAAAGGCAGATATATAAAGTAATAAGTGCACTTAAGCATCATAGTTTCTATTATGATGCACATACAACAGAGACATGGAAAAGCGAATCATCTGGCAGTAGAATATTTGTAGCGATCCTGACTATCACACCAAGATCAAAACAGTGACTTCTTTTAGGCAAGCAGGAAAGAGAGGGAGGCCATTTCTAACAGTAGGAATCACATGTGCAAAATCTGGGGTGTAAAAAAGCATAACGTATTTGATAACCTCCAAGCAAGATAACAGCAATGGTGTGGGAGTTATTTCAGGAGATATAACTAAAAAAGTAAGCGATCAATGGATCAGAAAGAGCATTGAGCCCAGCTGAGCAATTTAAACTTCATTCTGTAGGCAGTAGGGAAACATTAAAGGAATTTAAGCCAGTGGATAAAATGACAAGATTTGCATTAGAAGAAGGTCATTTTGAAAACACTGGAAATGATGGAGTGGAGGAGTAAGATCGTAGCCTAGGAGCTAGAAGGCTCTTCCTGTAGTCCAGATGAGAGATGCTAAATCCCTGATCTAAGAACCAAGACTACACAATGGACTGGAGTGTTAATTTTGCATTACATAAAGAAAGTGTATAGGACCAGTGCATTCTCTGTCTGTGGACAGACGTTTTACAGAAAGACAAGCATAGATTAAACTTAACTCACAATAATAAATGTGATTCAGAGTATTGGAACCTTCTGTTCTCATACCCAAACAATTTTCTTGCCGTAAAAGAAAGGTCAAGTCATAATCAGATTGTTGCTCTAGAATCAGAGTAAGTGGAGCTGAAATAATAGAATATTTCATAGCTTCAGGCAGTAAAGCCCCGTGCAACCATCTTGCCAAAGGTATTAGAATAGAATCCTTAGCTACAAGTTCCACCATCCACCTTCACATTAGGTATGGCCTTGCCATTGGAACTGGAATATAAAGTATTCTAAGGCCAACAGCTGAGGTGCATTTATTTATTTATTTATTTATTTATTTAATAGAATGTGGGTTAGTGAGCTGAGGTTTTTCACTGTGACATTTTTTTCTGTTTCTATTGCTCCTCAATCCACTTTATGATTGATATAGTTGGTTTTTTTTCTTTAGTTACTTTAACAGTCAATCAGGTTATAATTGAATCTTCCAAACCTGTAATCTAAATGACATGTTAAGGTGACTTTATATATGTCTGCTGCAAAGGCGATAATATTGTCTGTCCCATAATAATGGCTGCAGTATTTTTAAATTTCTCAGAAAAAGTCTGTTGTGGCTATACTTCCCCTTCCAATTCTGCCATCTTACTCACTGTTTGGTGAAATCTTTTTGTTTTTCTCACTGATATTTCTGTGGATTGACTCTGTAAGCAGAAATTAGTTATAGGGGTAAGCTACTTGAACTAAATATAAAACCTCAGTTGATGATGCTTAAACAGCGTTTATCCAAAAATACTGCAGCCTACAGAAAGAGAACCGGTTGATAGAGCCAGGCTTTTGATGAGTCAAATGAAAATTTTCCACCTTAATTTTAGAATCATATAATGGACTTGTCATCATGTTAAATGAACTAGAGGCCATGTATCTCCCATATGAAAAAAAAAAAAGGAAAGAATGACTTTCATATATAAAATTATATTTTAAGATTCTGGGTGAATTCTATATTCAAGAAGCATTACCAATTTTTAAAAATTATAATTTTTGGTGTAATTCCCCAACATTGTAGCTGACAACTTCTTACATATGGCATAGGAACGGAGTTGAAAGGGAATATAATAGTTTCTGATATTCTGGAATAAGATAACTAGTTGAGTCTGAAGCTCAGATAATATAAGAAAGTCATTAACATTGAGATAGTTGATAAGATTAACTTAAGCAATACCATACTGAATGGGTGAACAGAGGGAGAGAACCCTTCTCCCTCAGAAACTTTGTGAAAAGTGAGAATGATTGGATATGAGCCATAGAAACTTGAGTAGAGAGTTTCAAAAGGGAATAGCAACCTTGTCATATGCCATTGAAAAGTCAAAATCTAGATTGAAGATTGCTGTGAGAAAAATATATTCAGACACCAATCTAAATGATTAACATGTAATAACTATTTCTTAAAACAGTCAATTTGTAGAGGAAGGAACTAAGATACAGAACAGTTTAGTACTTTTGTCTAAGACATATAATTCATAGGTGGTGCTGTCTAGCTTTGAACTAGATCGTCTGGCTTGAGCTTCTGGAAACCAAGATGTTATCCTGCATCTCAGACCAAAGAGGTAATTGGCTCTAAGAGGGCTTCACTACTAAGAAAGCACAAATGAAAGCTTTCACATACTTTTCCTCTGGGTTTTAGGGGAAAAATAATAGATTACTTTATAGTCTGATATGAAATGTATGAAGGAACAGAATGGAGCAATAAATGAATGTAGTTTTCATCTGACATTTAAAATTTTCCTGTCTCAGGAGACACGTTGAAGAGAAATCATGGCAGGATGTTGAAGGAGGGTGTAGGAGGTCCTTTGGTGGTGGGGGGGGGCAAGGAAAAGTGAGCACCTGTACCATCATTCGGGACCAGGAATGGACCTCTGAGCCTCCTAGGAGCTTTTTTTCAAATGCTAAAGCAGGCCTAAATACCCCACCAGAAAACTGTGTCAATGTTAGCTAGGGCCAGGAAAATTGGAATTTAGAAGTTCTCTGGATGATTTTGAAGTATTCTCTTATTTAAAACCTTGCATACCTAAATCAATAGATACAATGTTCAGCATTATTAAAATAGAAAAAGGAAGGCCCTTGGACAAATGGGCTTTGCTTCAGTAAACGGCCTATTTTTTCAGTCAGTACCATAATCTCCTGTTCCTTATTTTCCTCCACATGTCCTCCTTGGGTGAGCTTATACTTTATCTTGTTCTTGTGTTCACCTTGTTGTTTCCTTCTGCTAGGCTAGTAGGTCAGAGTTTAAGGCTTAGTCCCCACCAGGAAAATTTGCATGTGAAAAAGAAGTCCTTACACATAGGCACACCTACAGGATCACCCAAATAAAACCATTTCTGTAGAGTAAAGGGTATCAAGCTTGATGTTCAGGAAGGGAGTGTGAACTTCAGCTTAGATCCTTAAGTGCAGGCAACCATCTACATATAAGACAATTTCTAAATCTAAAATCCCCATAATTCATTTATAAGTAGGTAAGCTTTCACATCACCCTTAGTAAGGAAAGACGTTTCTTCTGATTTATAAATATTGCATTTAGTGATATTGCTTAGGGTTGGCTTCACATTTTCAGGCACAAATTATACCGATAAAATCTAATTTTTAACTAGAATAATGGGCCGTTGAGGGCTAGAAGGATAAACGAGTGCTGGGACTATCCGACTTGGAAACGATATGCAAAGAAACATGGACAAGAAAGCGCATATTATGACATTAAATGAGTTAAGGCAGCATTTACAAGGACTGGAACAAGGAAAGCACATTTTTCTTTCACTCCTGGTGTTCGGATACGATTCAAATCTGCGGACAGCTCAGCTCTTCCCTTTGGCAGCATCTCAGTATCCCTCACGCTGTCGGAGTCAGAGATGCTGATGCCAGCAAGGGTGTGTCTGAGATGCCATGCCCAGACCCTGGTTCACACTCAGCCAGTTGAAAGACTCTCCCATCTGGACACCGGCTTCATGTTTCACGTTTTCTCACAGTTGATGACTGAGACTGAGGTTAGGTTCCTCCAGCTTCAGATTCTAGGAAAACCAAAATTAGCCACGCACATGATGTCTGACAAAAACTGGCTCAGCTGGAAATTGCTCTTCACATGTTTTTCAAATGCGTGCCCACAGTTCTCTCAGACAGTTTTGCCTTTGTTTCTGCCGGGGGTGGGAGGGGATCCCTATAGACTTCCAACCTCAATTAAAGATGCTTTCATTTAGTGCATACTCTCATGCTCACCTTTCTGCTTATTGTGTGAAAGAACATGATTTGGACCTACTCAGCTCTTTCCTAGTTATCAGACTCTTACTCGATTGGATCCTATGTAAAGAATTTTTAATGATGATTTTCTATAGAAATGGGTTCCCTTTTTTCTCTCATTCTTACTCCACATACTATATCACCCAAGCATGAACAGAATAGGAATATAAAATGAAGAGAATAAAATGTGCTTAAAGAACATTTTGAAAATGTAAATCCATTTTAAGAAAATGTCTGAACCTAAGATAATACATTAAAGCAATTTAGATTATTTTATTGGTTGGCACAGGTTAGTCTGTAACAGGCTCTTTACAAAATATGGACAACCTTCCCTGGAGCTGCCCTGGCCGTCAGACTTCCTTGGACTTATTGCTAACCGGTGGGGAACACATCCTGAGGCTGTACAACCAATGTGGCATCTAATCCAGTGATGTGGATTTTCTGATTCCAGATCTCTTCATACACTAGTTCACTGAACTCACATTAGCTATTCTTTTCCTTCTTAAGATGTGATTATCTTTAAAGTCTGTCTGCTAAGACTCTCCTTCAAAACTAATAATGCTTAAGCTAGGCTGTTGATAATCACTGAAACACTTTTCAACTCAAAACAAGATGTAAAGCATAACAAAAATAGCATGGAGTAAGCATTGAAGTGTCAAGTCTCCTCTCCATGTCTGGTTGATGCCCCCGTGAGGTCCTGTGGTAAAGCATCACGGGAAGTTATAGGCAAGCACTTGCAAAACATAAGAAAAACAGATTCTAATTGAGGCCATCTTAACAGATCTTGTAATGGCCAGACTCCCTTTGGCTCACCTTGTTAAGCATCTGTCTGAAGCCCACAAAGAACACAGTTTGAGGCTCAGCTGCTATAATAAGCAAAACGAACACTTGGAGATTCCAGCTAGCAGATGGGGACTGGCTGATTTAAAGAGACTGATCTAGTGTCTGGCCACCTGTTGGCAGACGCAGCACTCCTGGCACCCCCACGCAGCAAATTCAGACAGAAGGGAAACAGGAAGAGAACTGAGTCTATAAAGAAATAAAGGTAAAAGGAAAAAAAAATTGTTAAGTCAAGCATTGCATTTAAGAGCAGATAAGGACATTGCTTTGCAACAGCCAGTGGGTCAGGAGTCTTTCCAGACTAAAGTGAAGTAAAAATAGATGGTATGTCTACAGTATTTCAAATGTGCATGTAAAATGATGACCACAAATGGCCCTTAAGTAATGATGCTAGTAGGAGCCCAACAGCATTGAATTTGCTTCTCACTCATGTCACATTGCTGCTGTCAAATTAACTTCTAAGTAGCAAGTGGATGACACAGTCAGATCTCAGGGAAAAGTTTGGATCTCTGATTTTTACTGCCATGGTGATTCAGTGCATATTTTTTCTTAAGGCAATAGGAACAATTAGCTACACTTGGATTTTATTATGCTTTCTCAGGCCCTGGATTTCTACTTGCTTAAAAAATAAAATAAAACAGCAAGGCGTCATTCCCTAAGCATTCTCATCCTTTATTAGGAGCTTACAGAGGCTCCCAGTTCAAGTGAGGCTCCCAGTCGGAGGTTAAGACCATGCCCAGGAGAATGTCACTCCTCAGAACAAAAGAGGAGGTCCCTGCAGTCTCACCCCCACTAGTGCCCCATGTTCCAGCCCTTTTGAAGAGTGAGTGAGACTTTCTTAACTTAAACAGAATACTATGCAGAGAGGTCCTGGTAACTGAAGTGACCTTTATTTTACAAGAGCTTCCCTCCTGTCTTTCTACACTCTTCTTTGAAAGTTGTGCTTTCTAAGATTTTTCCCTTTAACTATTCCACCTTCATAAGGTGTGTTACATCTCTTGAAAACTACTGCTATTCTCTAGAATATGGGCTTTTCTTCCCCCCATTATAGTGTTAAAAGTACCGTTTTCTGGGGGGATATCACAGAACTGTTTCAAAATAGAAAAAGGCTTACAAAAAAA
>NW_017732385.1:323389-324474 GCF_001890085.2 Hipposideros armiger | reverse complement strand
ATAAATACGCTGCATGTTACCCAATTCTAGATCACAAATACAGATGTAAAATCAGATAATTTACAATACCTGCTAGTTCTACCAAATAACTCCTCATCCTTTAAAATATTCTCATGTGTTACTACTTTCTGTCTTCAATTTGGCAGGTAGAGAATTGCATCCACTTCAACTTTGAATCAATTCTATGAGCAAAATTCATAAGTTATGCCATGATATGCTTCTGTTTAAATGTGTTCTTGTAATCCTGTGATTCCGTTATTACTTTGGGGGAAAAATTTATTGAACTTGACTGGTTGGATTTATTTTTCATAAGCCACACTACTTTATTGCTTTTGATTCCAATATCCTCTGGATAGTTACAGATTTTTTTTTCATAACATGTATCTGTTAATATACTAAGAATTGATGCTATTGAGAGTAATTTCCAAGCTTGTTCTTCTAATGATGTTTGAAATGGATTACGATGTTTGGTCTCATATATAACTCAAATTCACTGTAACTTCAAGAATAATAAATGGTATTTCTAGATTAACCAACTACCGTGCTCCCTAGAACGTATAGTGCAAGAAACTTAATATTTTGATCCCTGATTTTTTTATTAGTCTTTGTTATGTATTCTTGTTACAAAAATAATATGTCTAAATTGCTATTTGGAACATCAATATAAGAAAAAAAAATTAAATCACCTCTTACTAGAGATAATCACAATTAATATAATTAGTTGGTATCTTTTCAATTATATCTATATGTTTATATATATTTTTAAAAAGTGATAATGGGATCATAAAATACATATATTTTATACCATTGTCTTTAAATAAAAATAAAACATGAGTATATTTCCATGACATTTCAATATTTTTCTGACATGATTTTAGTGACCACATAATGTCTCATATTATAGAAGTCATACTTATTTTAGACAATTTTGATTTTCTAATTTTTTATAAATATAATTTGTATAATAAATAATAAATAATAAATCTTAGTCCCTATATAGAAGAGAAATCATAACTTGTTTTTATTGAATATCTGTTATGTGCTAGGTATTTTATATTCCTTAGTTTACATACATTTATCAATTT
>NW_017732385.1:320105-321594 GCF_001890085.2 Hipposideros armiger | reverse complement strand
GTAAGCTAAATTCCTAGAAGTAAAATAACTATTTCAAAGGGAAAACCCATTCTAAATCATTTGCTATATCATCTCAACCAAAAAACTATTGGCATTCTTATTCAAACTGTATTATTTACAATTTATTTTATTTTATTTTTTTAATTTTTCTTAGTTTCAGCTGTTCAAAACAACATAGTGATTAGACATGTACACCCCTCACAAGGTGATAACCCCACCAAGTCTAATACCCATCTGACATTATATATAGTTATTACAATAATACCATTGACTATATTCCCTATGCTATGCTTTACATCCTGTGACTATATATACAAGTTGTGATAGGAAAATATGGTGAATGTTTAAATTAAAAAAAATTTATTACAGTGAAAGACACATTGTAATTAATCCCACTCAAAATACTCCCCCTCGCTTCAAACACATTTATTCCATTGTTCTTGCCACTTTCTGAAGCAGTTACCAAAGTTCTCTTTCATGAGTGCCTTTACTTCATCCTCCATCATGACAATGCTCTCTGTCACACATCGCTTCTGGTACAGCAATTTCTGTCAAAAACATTACGGGGTGTCCTCATCCACCTTATTCACTGGATCTGACACGTGCAACTTCTGGCTCTTCCCCAACATCAAAATGACAATGAAAGTTAAATGTTTTGAACTGATTCAGGACACAGAAGCAGCCATGGCAACGCAATTAAAGACAGCTTCAGAAAGTGGCAAAAACAATGTAATGAGTGTGTTTGAAGTGAGGGGGGATATTTTGATGGGGGTACATAGCAATGTGTCTTTTACTGTAATAATTGTTTTTAATTTAAACATTCACTGTATGTTTTGATCACACCTCATATATAATTATAGTTGACATTCAATATTATCTGATATTAGTTTCAGGTGTACAGCACAGTGGGTAGGCATTTATGTAATCTATGAAGTGACCCCCCAAAAAAGGCCAGTACCTACCTGACACCCTAAACAGTCTTTACAACATTATTGATTATATTCCTCATACAGTGTTTGATATCCCTATGACTATTTTGTGACTACAGATTTATACTCCTTAATCCCTTCACCTTTCTCATCCATTTCCCAACCCCCCTCTCATCTAGCAACCATTGGTTTGTTCTCTGTATCTATTAGTCTATTTCTATTTTCTTTGCTCATTTATTCTGTTCTGTAAATTCCACATATAAGTAAGATCATATAGTATTTGTTTTTCTCAGTCCGACTTATTTCACTTAGCATAATATCCTCTAGTTCCATTCACGTCATTGCAAATGGTAAGATTTCATTATTTTATATGGCAAGGCAATATTCCATTATATAAATGTACCACAATTTCCTTATCCAATCATCTATTGATGGGTATTTGTGTTGTTTTTCTATCTTGGCTATTGTGAATAATGCTATAGTAAACATAGGGGTGCTTATATTTTTTTGAGTTAGCATTTTGGATTCTTTGTTCAAATTCCCAGGAGCGGGATACCTGG
>NW_017732385.1:317648-318807 GCF_001890085.2 Hipposideros armiger | reverse complement strand
TATATATATACACACACACATATATATATATATTTTTTTTCTTACCAAATTGCAAAAGTCTTTATGGCTCATAAAATTCAAAATTCTTCCTTATTGTTACCTGTTACAACTTTAATTAGTCACCACATTTTAATAATTTTAATGAACATTTTCTCTTGATAAATGACCTTTCTGAAATGTTTACCATTTTAATCTCCAATAACCTTTAAATTCGTCAGTATTTCACAGTGAATCAACTACTACTTGGCCAAATATCAATGGAATGACATGGTGATTCACAAGATTTCTACTCAAATTTGAAACAGTTAAATTTATTTTTCAAAATTTGAGGCAATTTATTATTTTATTTATAAACCATGTCATATTACAGAACACTATTTTCAAAAGTTAAAAATAGGCAAAAACCAAAATAAAACAAAAGTCACTCATATTTGTAGTCCAGATATAATCAAAACTAATGTTTTTTATAGCTTTTACAAAACTGTATATGTATAATACATATGCATTTGTTCATAAATATGCAGTACCATTATATAAAATGATTCTAAAAGTAATCTAAATGCATGATAATAAATACAACAGTATTGAATCATATGAAATGAAAAGTCTTCTAGACATTATCCCCTCATCTCTCTTTCTATATGCAGTAGATTTATACCATTTCTATGTTTAGTCTTCAGATAACTACTTTCATAACAACAAATAATAATCTTATATCTCTATTATGAATTTATCAGTGGACCCCCAAACTGTAAAATAAATTTAAGCTAAGTTTTCCTTGAAAGACTGATTTGTAGTTTGTAATAAATTTTAAATTAAATCCCAGGGGGAGGGAATATTGTAAGATAGAATGTCATGGACTTGGAGCTTCTTTTACCTGCAATGTCAACTCTGTTATGTGTACTAATGTAGTAAAAAGGTAACTCAGAAAGTTCAGTAATTCTCAGTCACGCATATTTAACTTAGCAATCGATTTTGGGATACATATGTCAAGTTTTTTTTATAATCCTTAAGCTAAATTTAACTTTCTATAACTGAAGACCAGTAGCCATGTTAAAATGTTGAGATTGTGGTTGGGGAAGAGCTTCCATAGCTGTGCATGATCCACTTATATTGTCTAGAAATATATATATGTGTATATATATGTGTATATATATAT
>NW_017732385.1:281390-314043 GCF_001890085.2 Hipposideros armiger | reverse complement strand
GTGGAAGAGAGGAGAGTGGATGAAATTAAGCTTGGCTTAATACATTTTTGCATGTTTTAAAGATCACTAATAAAATAAAGTAGTACACATCAGCTAAGTATGAATTCCTTCTAACAACATGCTTTAAACAGGCAGGCACCAAAGATATTTAATAGCAGAGCCTTAGTGCATGAAGGGACTGAGACCTGCCATCATCTATCACTTCTTTAAGGGATTTTCAGTGTTTGTGGAAAATGACAGGAGGCATCTGAACTTGAGTGT
The DNA here is from genome assembly GCF_001890085.2 of Hipposideros armiger. NCBI lineage: Eukaryota > Metazoa > Chordata > Mammalia > Chiroptera > Hipposideridae > Hipposideros > Hipposideros armiger. The sequence goes on along the minus strand of NW_017732385.1, from coordinate 313,782 downwards.
TACCTAAAGATTAGAAGGGATTGTTTTTTCCTTATGAAAGTAAAACCACAGGAGTAGTTTCTTCAGGACAGGCCCAGTAGGTCTTGTGGCTTGTCTGCAGGAACAGAAGAATGGGAAGTGTCTTTTGGTTGTTGTTTTGATGACCCAGATGGAAGATGTGGTTGGTTTAGCAGATGGCCATACACATTTTGGGAGAGCAGGGTATTTTGCACTGGATCAGCAATTTTTTACAGTTTTTTTTTTGTTTCAAGAACACTTGGTAAACTCAAATCAGTTCATCATAGCATCTTTTCATCATAGTTTTGCCAGGTAATTTATTTTTAACAAACATATTTTGCTTAGTTACTCTTGAAGAACAAAGTTCTCTTACCTTAGAAAAATGACAAAAATTCTGTATTTTAAAGAACTATCTCTAAATTTTATATTATTGAAAGTGGAAAATGTGTAATTATGTAAGTGACACACATTAATTCAATTTAAAAACAGGAATTTTTATAAATTAGTCAGAAATCAATAAAACTGGGCAACATATTGTGAAATGCAGAAATCAAATATTTTAAAGGACTCTGACTAAATTTGGTCTTATTCCAGGGGCTTTTTACAATCTGCCTGACAGTTAAGAACCAATAGCACTAACTCAACCATTATTAGTAAATTAATACTAATTATCTAAAGCTAAAAATGCTTAGATACTTATTTAAGAAAAAATAGAGCAATAATGACATTAAAGGATTATTTTAGCATGTTTTTAAAACAAATCATGCAAATTTTGCAAGAAAAACAGAAGAAAAAAAATTTGGTAAATAAACATGATGAAGAGCACGTTAACAAGAAACATACCCTTGAAGACTTATTTATAGTTAGTTTCAGCATTCTCTTTGTTAAGTATAATAGGTAGATACTGGATACAGCACAATGCCATATACATGATTGAATAGGTTTGGAATGAAAATGAAGGATAGTGAAGCTAAAAAAAATCAAAATAAAACTATGTTCTTTTAAACAACACAATCAAACAATAAATGTTAATGTGCTTTACATCCCCACATGAAAGATGAAATGGAAGTCAGGTTGTTCTTGATCTTAGAGCAATGAGAGAATAGAAGTTAATCATTTAACAAATTATTTGTCTTTATCATAACGATAACTTAAGGTACGTTCAATAAAATATGCAAGTCCTTTGTTATTGTTGTTGTTATAAGTGTGATGTTAGGTAAAAGAAGCATAGTGTATCCTTGTATGTAGATAGGTATAGTTTTAGCAGAAGGAAAATTCTGAGAGTGATAGCCACTCCACACCTCAAGGTGTCCTCACTAGAGAGAATGTGTCGAAAGAGCATCAATTTGGTTATCTTTCGAAAGAGCATCAATTTGGTTATCTTTCAATGATCTTAATGTGATAATTAAAATTGTAAATTCACAGATATGCATTATCAAGTAAGAAAAATGTACTGGAAGTAGTCTTCTAGCTCACTATTAATATATTACTTTCCTTGTGAAAGAAGGGAGGAATATATGTATTCACAACCCTGAATCAACAAATACATTTATAGTTCATGATAACAACTGGCTCATTTAGTAAGTACTTTGTCAAGCCAACCATAAGTATATCAACAATTTGAAGCCAAAATTGTGACAAAGAGAAGACAGCAAAGAAAATGAAGCTTGAGAGTTGGGTGAAGAGATCATGAATATTATAAATTATATGACACTAGCCATTTACATGTGATTAGAGTTAGTAATTATGTTAAAATAAGAAAGAACATAATTAGCCATCTTTCCATACTGAGAGGAAAAAAAAGAGTCTTTGGATGAACTATTCATGAAAAGGAGCAGTAAAAGTTACAAGATGGTTGATTAGATAAATTTTGTGTCCCCTATACAACAAAAGAAAGCTTACTGCTCAGTAAGAAACTACTTAAAATTGCCAATAATAATAGTTCTGAAATGTTATACCATACATTTTCTCCCTATTTCAGGTCATCTGTCTTCAGTGACAAAGTTTACAAAGCAGTTTTTAAAAATGTGCTATTGCTAGTTGTGTCAATGCATTTATGTAAACGAAGTTTCTGAGAAAACTGTAATACAAAGCAGAGTAGAGAATTTGCCAAAACATTGACCCTGATTTTTGGTAACAGTTCTCTTTCATCCAGCACAATTTTCTAAAATGTAGCTGTTCAGCATTGGGGGTGGGGGGTGGGGATATATATATATAGATATATATAGATATAGATATAGATATAGATAGATATAGATATAGATAGATAGATAGATAGATAGATAGATAGATAGATATAAATAAAACACAATGTGAAACATTTTTATGCACCAATATATTGTGGAGATGAATGTAAATTTTATTTGAAGGTATCAAATACTTTTCTATTTATTCATTTATTTTTGGTGTAGTCCTTTTCCTTCTCTTTCTATCCAAAATCACTGAGTCTATTGTAACTTTAGGCGTGTGTTGGTAAATGCTTGAAAACATTTACATGGTCTTTATCTAACCTTTTATGAATGAGCAAAGCCAAGCCCATGGAGGCAAAGTGATTGAACTAAGACCTAGCTGCTGAGTTGGAAACGTATTATATGTTTACTGACCCACGTGAGTGTCCTATTACATTTCAATTCTGTCTTGCTCTTGACATGAAGAGTAACTGGTAAGGCAACATCAATTTTCAAAAAAATAAAATTAAAACTAAAATTTAAAAGTTATTGAATAATGTGCCAAGAAACAGAGCAAGAGAGAAATGAGATTGCTTTGAGGTCAGTCAACTCTTAAGTGTCTCTTAAACCCACTTTAAAACTACTCAGCTCTTCCAATTATACTTGTATATCCTTGTATCACTAGACTTAATATTAGAGATAATAACAATATCTGTCTGAGGTAATAATATTGAGCAAGCCTGCTTTCTGACTGACATGTTTAATCATAAAGACTCAAGAAAACCTTGGGAAAAGAAAAGTTTGTGTTTTTATTAAACTCAATTTTGAAGTTTCATTAAATTTGCTTTAATTTCTTCACAACCACAGGCAGAATACCCACTGTTTATTTTTAGAATTTTCAATTCTCTCTCTCTCTCTCTCTCTCTCTCTCTCTCTCTCTCTCTCTCTCTCTCTCAACAAAATTAATCTCTTGGGATTTTTTTGTTGGTTGTTTTCTTTTTACATCTCCTCCCCAACTTCCTTCTGAAGAAGGTAGGCAAATTCTTGACTTTTCTTTTTCTAAAACTAATTAATATGATGTCAAATATTTTGTCAGTTTCATGGACCATTCTTCTCTTTCTCTGCTCTGCTGGACTAAAGAAGCTCCCTTTCTCTTATTTCTAACTAATCATACCATTAACTATGACAGCTACAACACAGTTGCAGCATTTTGAACATGACTTATCCATTATTCTGCTTTTCATTCCAAGTTTCAGCCTACACCATAGGGGTGAAAACAAATTTTTTCCTAAGCGTCGTTGAGTACCTGAGGGACAAAAAAAATCTTCACAAATGTTAGAAGTGCTACAGATGTGAAGGATCGTTCCTCAATGGACTCTGAGACTCAAGTCAAGGGAATTTTATATAAGGAATTTGGATTTGGGGTGGGTCGGAGCATTCATTTTTTGAATGTACAAGGTGTGATCATAAAATATAGTGAATGTTTAAATAAAAAAAGTATTACAGTAAAAGACATATTGCCATTAGATACCCTCAAAACACTCTCCCTCGCCTTGAACAGAGTTATTCCATCATTTTTGTCACTTTCTGAAGCAGTTCTGGAAGTCCTCATTCATGAGTGTCTTTAGTTGCCCTGTCATGGTTGCCTCCATGTCCTGAATTGATTCAAAATATTTACCTTTCATGGTCACTTGTTTCTCTAATCATCCACACTCCCCTCCATCCCCACCCCAGAATGCATAGCTGGACTCATGATATACAAGCTCTGATAGTTTCTTAGACTAACTCCTTTCCAACGCTTTAGCCTTCACCACAGTTTCTATTTTCTATACATAATCCTGGCTGGGGTAATAATATCAGCACATATTCCTCCACTTTTCTTTTTTTTTTTTTCCATCTCCTTTACTCTCAGCTACATTTGGATGGTTATCCAAAATGGTTAAAATTACTTGTCTCCTGTGTCTCATAAAAAGAGCCAGATAATTGTACCATTATTTATACATTAGTCAATGATTGTATCCTTTCCTTAAAGCATTTACTTATTTTTTTGTTTTGTTTTGGTTTTTTAATTTAAACTCTCCTCAAATTTTTGGGGTCCTTTTTGTTTTTAATGTTGTGCATTGGGTATTTTCTGCTAACTTATCTTCCACATTGCTGGTTGGATCCTCTGCTTCATCTAATGTACTGTTGATTCTTTGTTTCCATTATTGTGTCCCTTATTTCTGACTAGTTCTTTTTTTAAGGTTTCCACCTCCATTTTTATGCTTCCTATCTCTCTGTTGAAGTTCTCCCTGAGATCATTGAGCATTCTTATAGCCAGTGGTTGGAATTCTGTGTCTGATAGATTGCTTATCTCCATTTTGCTTAGTTCTTTTTTTGGAGCTTTCTTTTGTTCTTTTATTTAGGACATGTCTTTTGTCTCCCCATTTTGTCTGCCTCCCTGTGTGTGTTTCTATGTATTAGGTAGAGCTGCTATGTCTTCCGGTCTTAGTAGAGTCTTATGTAGTATGTGTGCTGTGGGGTTCAGTGGCATAGCCTTTCTGGTCACTTGAGTCACGTGTGTGTCCCTTGTGTGGGCTTTGTGTGCCCTCCTCTTGTAGTTGAGCCTTGGTTGATAATTGTACATCAGTGTGAGGGACTGACCCTTGGGCTTACTAGTTGTGAGGCCTGGCTGTGACTACCATTGAGTAGTTGTTGTGCAGGGGCTGACCCTATGGAGCAGGACCTGCCTCAGCAGGACTCTGGTGCCTGACCCATCTGCCCCTTGGGTGTGTGGTACTTGAAGGCAGCTGGGTGATGCTCCAACTTATTTTGAAGCTGGCCACTGGGGGCGCCAGCCCTAGGACCCGCTTGGAAGGGATCTGCTGTAGGTCTACTTCAGTCACAGCCCGTGCTCCACTTGGGGCCACCCATCAGGAGCCAGAAAGAAATACACAAATGGCTGCCGCCTGCGCTGGGCTTGGAATCACCTGGAGAGGCTTAGCTTTGAACCAAGGCTGGCTGTCACTAGCACCGGCTTGGGCTGCTTAGCCAGAGGTATAGAACACACTCAAACCAGATGCTGCTTGTCTGGGTTCTATGAACCTTTCAGAGACCCTAAGAAAGTCTGCAGCTTGAGCCAAGGCAGGCAGTCTGTACAAAAAAAACACTGACAGTGACCTGGATGTGCCCCAAAGTTGGCGGGGCCAGGTCTCAAATCTCCAGGGTGTGGTGAATGAATGGTAGAGATTCCAAAATGGTGGCTGCCTATGTTTGCACACTAGGAAAGGGGAGGGCTCAGCAAAGATATAATTGCCTCCACCGGCTCTCCCATCCAGGAGAAAGCTGCCTCTCCAGCCCCTGTCCCAGGCCAGACAACTCAGTTCCCCACCGTATGTCCCTTTCGCTTTTCCAGCTGCTGCCCCAGTGCAGGAGCTCAGAGCGAGTGATTCCATTTGTGGGTCAGTCAGCCTGAAGTTCCTTTACGAGGAGTTCCTGGGAGTGCAGCCGTACTCAATCTCACTCAATCACAATCTGCACTGGTTTTCACAACCAAAAATTGTGGGGACTTCTCTCCCTGGAACTGGAACCCTGGGCTAGGGTGGGGCTGGGATCTCTCACTCCTCTAGGGAATAGGGGGGGGGCGCCCCCCACAGCTGAAATAGCCTTCCCAATCTTTAATGGCAACACGTGGGTGTGGGACCAACCCGATCCGCATCTCAGCCCTTCCTGTCTGTCTGAAGGTGGCTTCTTCCACACATCCTCAGTTGAAAGGCTTCAGTTCAGCTTGATTTCAGACAATCCTCAATAATGGTTGTTTTGTAGATTAGTTGTAATTTTGATGTGGTTGTGAGAGAAGATAAACACAGCGTTTACTTACTGTACTATCTTGGTTGCCTCTCCCTTATTTTGAAATTTAAGGTAATCTTCATTTTCAAAATTAGCAATAGATTATATTATTTTGCTTATAATTAATATGTACAAATTAGCCAACCATAAATTGAATTTAATATATCTGACTCATAACCTGGGAAAGATGTGCTGATCTGCATCTCCTTTACAGAGAGCAGCTGACCTCAGTCCTAAACCTAGGTGACATTTAGCACCTACCAACTCCTTTATGGACAACCTCAGAGGAACAGCCTTAGATTGAATCAGCTAAAACCGCTGTTTCCATTTATAATACATTGAGTTATATTGGCAAGCCAAGGTAGCTTGAGCTGATGCTGCCACTAAGTGTGGAACCTGATATTTAAAAAATATCTGCCACTGGATCAGTCAATGCTACACTAAGGATCAACTTGAAATGCTCTGGAGAAAAAGCAAACATATTTTCAACCGTAAAGGGCAGTATTTGACATAACAACGATCATTCAAGTATACTAATATTATCCGCCCCATCACATTTGACTTTTCAGCAACTCAAATTAAAAAAGGACTTTTTAATCCAGAATAATATTACTATGTACATGATAAATAGTTACAAATTAGTTGCTGGGAGAAAACTGCTTTCTGTGCTATTAAGATATAGAAGGTCCTTTGGGGTTAGTGCTGGTCAGAGATTAATTTTTATTGACATATATATATATATCATACATGTGAGCTTTCAGAAAATAAAAATGGAAGCAAATCAGGTCAAACAGTACAACTGAGAAGATATCTGTGAGAAATGCACGAACACCTAAACACCTAAAACCCAAATTAAACACAGAAAACTTTGAATTGCAACCCCACCTGGGAATCATGCTGCGGGAGAAAATACAGAGGGTTTCTTTAGAAAGTCTTGGCAGTAGGAAAGTAAGGGGAAAAGCTTCAAAATTGCTAATTTATTTTGCTAAGGACCTCATCAAGAAGAGTAGACACAGGAAGGATTTCAGACCATCTCATGAAGTGGCTCACAATCAATTGCAAAGCTAGACATATTAGTCTAGAATCAAAACGTTATTGCTTTTAGTCACTGAACATTACTGAGCACAGCATGATATAGAAAGATTGCAGGCCGCTTGGTTGTAGCAGATTTTTTTTAAGCTTTTGCAAATGACAAAAACATATGCGAAGCAGTAGCCTTTCTTTCAGGCAAGTTTCTGTTAGCTGATCACCTTAAATTGCGACTGAAAACTTTGTTGCTAAAATAGTTTATTTCTGGTCCTTCCTCAAACTTTCCTTCATTACTTTAAATGATGCATTTCTCAACAAACATCATGTTTATGCTGGCATTCCAACACTAAAACAGGAGTCATTTCCTTAAGTAAAAAAAATAAAATACATATTGTCACTTTTGCAAAAAAAAAAAAGTCATTAAAACACTAGCATCTGTGACTCTCAAAAGTGAAATAAAATGTAAAGCTTGCTAAGGCATAAAAATACCTGTTCCCCAAATTACAGGATTTGTGCACTACAATGTTGCTGCTGAGGATGTTGAACATTTTAAGGAGTGCTTCTAATCCCCTTTATAGCTCTGTGCTGAACACAGAAACACTGTTCTCTCCTGAGAGACTTATCTTAGAAGTGTTAAGAAGTGTTAGTTGGCTTTTGCAAGATTATGGAGAATCTTGTGAACTTCTTTTGTTATCCTGTGTCCTGCCTCAGAAATGTGTGTTTTACCAGCATCAGTGGAGGGATCATGTATAATTCTAAGCAAGATCCCCGTCACCAGAGATGAGCTGCTGAGTTCTACCTGAATTCTAGTTCCTTGTCATTGACTATCAAACAAATAGTCCTTGGCTATCTCTGTAGCCCCCCACAAAAAATAAACTGTCCACATATTTTGTAAGCTATTTCGGCAAGCACAGTCTTAAAAGCAAAAACTAGTTTTTTTTGTTTCAGTACTACTCCAAGGTAGGCTGTTTCTTATAAATGAAGAAACCATGGAAATTGAAATTGTTGATTGTGATATTTATTGTGAGTTAAACAAGAATCGTAGCTCTGAAGTAATCTACTTGTCTGTTCACCATTACAATGAGAGTGTGGTTCCCGAAACAAACTTGGGTCATGCAAGTCCAGTATCATTGATCTCACTGAAGCTACTAGAGAGGGAAAGCCTGAAAAAAAAAATCACTATAGAACAAAAATAATAATCTAAATGCTTTTAGCTATTTTGGAATTATCATGTATTTTCTTTAAGCTTGTTGAAGCTCCTCACTGCTTCTCTAAAATACACACACACACACCAGGGGTGTCAAAAAATGTATACAAGTGGACACTTTGGTCAACATTGCTCAAGCAGTAGTTCGCTATAATTAGAAGTATCTGGATGCTGATGGTAACCACTTTGAGCACATCTTGTAATTGCAGAAGTCAAATGTGACTTGTATTCATCGTTTGTTATTGGTATATATTGAGTATTAGCATTTTAATGCAATTTTCCTTTCTTAAAATGTGTGTGTATATATACATATATATATATATATATATATATATATATATATATATATATATATTTCAGCACCCTCTGTATACATATACATGTATAAAAGATCTGACAATTAAGTTTTGAGATTTTGTTGCAATGATGTCGCTAACCTTTTTTGACATCAGAGGGATTATTCATTATGAATTTGTACCAACTGAACAAATAGTTAGCCAAATTTACTGTTTGGAAGTGCTGAAAAGGCTGCGTGAAAAAGTTAGACATCCTCAATTTTTCACCAACAATTCATGGCTCTTGCATCACGACAATGCACCAGCTCTCACAGCACTGTCTGTGAGGGAGTTTTAGCCAGTAAGCCAATAAACTGTATTGGAACACCCTCCCTACTCATCTGATCTTGGCCCCCAATGACTTCTTTCTTTACCTGAAGATAAAGGAAACATTGAAAGGAAGACATTTTGATGACATTCAGGACATCAAGGGTAATACAGCAACACCTCTGATAGCCATTCCAGAAAAAGAGTTCCAAAATTGCTTTGAGGGGTGGACTAGCTGCTGGCATCAGTGCATAGCTTCCTAATGGGAGTGCTTTGAAGGTGACCATAGTCATATTTAGCAATGAGATATGGAGCACTTTTTCTAGGATGAGTTCACGAACTTAATTGTCATACCGCGTGTGTGTGTGTGTCTGTGTCCTCTCCATACAGATCTGAACCCACAGCATGTTTCTGTACATCTGAAGTCTTATTCTGACTTAGAAAAGTAAACCTAATATTCTAGATGATTTGGGCCTTTTCCTAGTTTGCCTTTCTGAATGTAATTCTCGCTTTCCCCTCTCCAACTCTGATCCCTACTCAAAATGTAGCTTTCTATCAGGTTATGTGTTTCTTCCTGTCTCTGGGTAAAGCAACTTGCCTGAAGCCTGACTTGGAAGTCTCATGAAAGAAAGGAAAGTATAAAGAAATAGGCACATTCAGATTAGGAAAAATTAAAAAAAAAAAAACAACTGGCAAATAAAAAGCCATTTTTGCTTTTTAATTTGAACTTTCAAAACTAAAAAACTCAGGCCGGCTGAGTGGCGTGTTGGTTAAGAGTTGGCTTGGGATGTTAGAGGGCCCCGGTTCAGATCCCACATATGAGGGCCAGTGACACTGCCCTCTACAGCTAAGATGCTGAACAACAGCTCAACTTGGAGCTGGGCTGCCGTGAGTTGCCAGCGATGGCGTAGGCTGCAGCCCCTGCTGCAATGGGTTGCCATGGGCTACCGTGTGTAGTCGGCAGCCAGCGTGCGTGGCCAGCAGCCACAGTGAGTGGCCGTCCAGAAGCCAGAGACTGATCTGCCTCACCCAGGAAGAGCGTAATGATGGTGCCAACTTGGGCCAGTGAAGCAACATCCTCCACAACTAGACTGAAGAACAAAAGGACAGCAACTTTTCTGTTCCCCTTCCCAAATTCCCCAGCACAGTTCCCATCCCCCAATTCCCCAATAAAAATCTTTAAAAAAAAAAAACATACAAACTCAAAGCATAGAAATAAACTTCCTAGAGAGACAAGCTACTTCAAGATTAACTTAAAAATAACACCACCATTTACCATTGAAGCAAAGTAAGCAGTGTCACTTATTATAAGAGCATATTGTGTTTTGAGTAGTAGTGGTCATCAGGAATAACATTCATTCATCTATCCATTCATCTGTTCATCTAACAGATGCCTATTAAGAATATTTTTTCATATTTTTTCATTTTCACTAGTTATCATTTATATCCAAATATAATGAGTTATACTTAGACCCAGAAAAAAAAAAAAGCACATATCTAGAGGAGTTATTCAGGGTTGAGCCACATTTAATCTAAATTTTATCTCCTTTCTCCTAACTTTAATCTTTGGGGATCTATAAATTTGGAGTTGCAATTGCAGACCAAAAATGGAGGGAAAGATGCTGGAATAAGTTTAAGGGAATGACATTGGAAATTGGCTATAGCACTCCACTGACAAATATCACTGCTCAGTGTTAAAGAAAGCAAAGCAGATAAGAAATCACCATTACTGAATATTGTCTGGGCCCCAAGTCTGGGCACCAAATCTCTACAGCTTATGATGCTAAGATGGAAAAAGACATGGAGTATGGCTGAGAAAGATCAATTAAGAATAACTCGAATGATCTTCAAGCATAAAATAAAACAAAATTATGAATCATTTATAATTGTCACTAAAATATTTCACACCCAATGATTCATGAGAATATAAATGCTATAAGTTTATTTGAAATAAATACTATTTTTATATAGTAGCAATTTACGAGGGTAATAAAAGATTCATTTTAACTAATGCTCACAAAAGGCTTTCTACATTAGAGTTGAATTTTATTGAATTTGAGCCTGGTCTGACATTAACATTACTGTTTAAAAAATACAGCATTTATTACGTTATACTCATTGCCTGTGCATTAGTCCTCCTATTCCCTCAAATGTACTTTGGAAAAGTATTTAAAGAGGTATTCAGTTGGATAAAATGTATGCTTCTTTCATTAATAGCTTTGTCACTGAATTAAAACTATATTTTAAAATATACAAAAACTTAAGAATGGCTTGGTTATCTTGCAAACTGGACTTAGGACCGCAAGGAGATTCGGAATCAATTAATATATAGCTGGATAGTATTCAGCCTGCTTTTTAGAACTCAGAATTTCTCTGTCTTATTTGATGCTTAGAAAGACTTTTAAAAAAATTAATTGTAAAAATATTTTAAAAGAATGTTAGTAATAGGATTTATTTTTATATGTCCAAATAGAATTAGGATAATATCTAATGTATTTGTATACTACAGTATCTTGAGGATGTACACACTGTGACCAAGAAATGCGGTGAATGTTTAAATTAAAAAAAAAAATATGCAGGGTAGAGGTGGAGTTGAGTTCATCTGGAGAGGAGACTTATGCGGTCATCCATAATTCATCCATCAGTGCTGTATGTGTGCATCTGTGAAGGGAGAGGCATGGGGTGGAATCAGGGTAGTGGGGGTTGGGAAGTTTTCACTGAGAAGGTGGTACTTAAGAAGGGCTTTGAACTATGTGTAGGACGTCTCTGGTCTGAAAAAAGAGAAAGGGCATCCAGAGCAGAGGAGACAGCATAAGAAGAGGAGAGGCCAAAAGGCTTGGCATTTGGGGAACAGCAATAAATTCCATCTTACCAGAATATGGGATGATTGGGGCTTAGGGCCAGTGGTGCTATAGGGTGGAGGCTTGAATTCTGATAAGGTCAGACTATAAAAGGTCTTGAATGCATGTGTGTGTGTCTGTGTCTGATTGTCTCTGACTGTCTCTGTGTGTTGTGTGGTTTTACACAGATGTCACATGCACATGATAATAGTTGGTTAGACCTGTAGAAATAATGTGTTTATTATAAATACAATTTTTAAATGAAAAAAGCAAAATGTGTGAAACAAGTCATTGTTTTTATTATACAGACGTTTCTCTCTCAAAGTTACTTCTTGTCTCATGCCTCTGTATACTCTATTCTGCCCATTTATTATGGAATTTTCTATACCAAAATAAAATATTACAATAAAAGACACATTGCCATTAATCCCCCTCAAAATACTCCCCCTCATTTCGAACACCCTATCCCATCATTCTTGCCACTTTCTGAAGCAGTTCTGGATGTCTTCTTTTGTGATGTCTTTAGTTGCGCTGTCATGGCTGCCTTGATGTCCTGAATTGATTCAAAGTGTTTACCTTTAATGGTCATTTTGACTTTGAGGAAGAGCCAGAAGTCACGTGGTGCCAGATCGAGTGAATAAGGTGGATGAGCACACACCGTAATGTTTTTATTTGACAGAAATCACCATACCAGAAGCAATATGTGACACAGAGCATTGTCATGATGGAGGATGATTTACGGTGCACTTTAAAGCACACCTTCTCGTAGCCATACCTCACATGGCACCAAATAAGTTGAAATTTGTCACAGACTGTTACTAAGTTTCCATGTGCTGCTTCTCCTTTTGAAGGTCCCTGCTTTTCTGTTGGATGGCACTCGGCAGCAACATTCACCATACTTTTTGATCACTCCTGTATAATCTTAACAATAGCTAACATTTACCACTACAGTGGACAAGTGACTCTGCTATGCACTCACATACATCATCTAATATAATCTTTTTAGCATCATAATAAGGTAGGGACCATTATTATGCCCATTTTACAATGAGAGCTATAAAGGGAGGCCAGTGGTGGCTTGCTGAGGATAACATAACCAGTTCTTTGTTCTGAAGAGAACATGATTGACATTTGGTACAATCATACATTTTTTCAATAGTAATTGGGTCTGTAGTATTTTTAAATAACTATATTAAATAAGAAATGTACTGTTTTAGGGTAATAACCAAACTATATGATTCCCAGGATTATTAAATTTCTATTTATCAATTTTCTGAATTCCAATTGGCATCACATTGAAAATTAATGTTTCCAAACTGGGAAAGGTACTTTTCACATTAATTATAATAAATTGAATATAAATATGATCCACATGTACTTTATTTTCAAAGGAATTTGGCAGTTCTAACTTTTTGAGTGGGTGGGATATGCAACCTTGTTTTTATTTTTTATATGAATTTAAAGAAACTAGAGTACATTTTTCCCCACAGCTCCAGAAGTGTGTGTGTGTGTGTGTGTGTGTAAAGGAGAGAGAGAGAGAGAGAGAGAGAGAGAGAGAGAGAGAGAGAGAGAGAGAGAGAGAGAGAAACTTCATTTAAAATATAAATGCCCTTGAGGCAGGTAATTTTGGCTTAAAGCCACATTAAGCTGTATTCACGTGATTGTGGGTGGAGTATATTTTAACCAGAGGAAAGTTGAATTGAACTGTATGCCTGGGTGTCTGCAGGGGAAGATCTAAGGTAAATCAGAACACTGTGGTTAGGACGTTAGTGCCTAAGCAAAAGGAAACCTGTGCATATCAGTAAAAACTTCTATGGATTTTATATTATCTAAGTTTAACATCTATATTAAGGGGAATTTTATATTAAAGCTTCAGGGGTATTGCAGGAAAGTGAAGGAAGAACAGATGTGTTTCTAGATAGCCCAAAACCAGGAACAAGGAAATTGTTGTTAGCTAAGGTAGACACTTGCTCTGCATCTGGTTCTCTCTCTCTCTCCCTCTCTCCCTCTCTCCCTCTCTCTCTCTCTCTCTCTCTCTCTCTCTCTCTCTCTCTCTCTCTCTCTCTCTCTCTTTTTCTCTTTCTCTCTCCCTCTCCCTCCCTCCCTCACTCCCTCCCTCCCTCTCTCCCTCCCTCTCCCTCCCTGGGTATCTCCTCTATGCTTCTCTCTTCAGTTTTGTATCATCCATGCAGATTGATTTTTTCTGCTTCTGCATATTTGATAACCAAACTAATCTAACTAGCAGAATTCATTATTGGTCTAGTTAAGCTACTTAATCTCTTCTAGTTCCAATTCCAATATTCCTTGGAGAGAATATCGTTGGTTAGCAAGAGTCTTATGTATATTACTTGTCAAGTCAGCTATGGCTATGTTGTGCGAGGAACCACCCATGGGGGTTAGGGTAGCAAAATGTTTCAAGTATACTTTTTCATTGGGATTAATGTTCAGATCAAATCACAGGACTAAATAAAAGATGGTAAAATTGGGGTAATTAACAGGGTAATTGCCCTAAAGATCAGGGATAAAAGGTTAAGAATAATTCCCACATCATCCTGGCAAAGACAATTAGATCAGCTAGGCATAAATACAGCATAAAATGTATTTTCCCAGGTTACGCCTATAACTTATATGACAGGGAATTTCATGACAAAAAAAATCAATTATAATGGAGAAAGTGATTTTTCTTAACTTGGCTGATAGTTTATTGATGTAGAATAGATGAAAATGATCATTAGATCGAGTCGGTCTTACCTTTGCTAAGCTCTCAAATGAACGAGTTTCCAGATAGGACCTGTTTTTAGCCTCATCCCAAGGTGACTTTCAGATTAATTCCACATCCTTTCTAACCTGTACTTGTGGTTCAAAGCTTGAGCTGCAAACCTGTTGACTGTATTTTATTTTTGCTTTTATATCTGAATCTATGACTTTAAATAATTTCCAGTTAAGCTTTATTCCAGAAAGCTTAAGTACTCAGTCTGTGATACAGATCTTTTTGTGATGTTCATAATGGCTCTTGCTCTGCCTGTTTTAGAGCTAAATCATTTTAACCGTTATAGCTAAAACAACAGATGATGCAAATGAGTGGAAAAAACTGATCCTAAAATGTTGCACATTTCTATGCTCAGAAGCCCAGTAGGATTCTATAGTTTATGGTACAATCACAGGGTAGCTGATTTTTGCTTTTTAATCATTGAAGGTGTTTTGTTAACAGAAATAAAGATGGTTGGAATTTTCTGACAGAAACATGCCTTCTAGGTTTTCCCATTCAATAATCAGCATCCATCCCCCTAATTATATTTGAGAGATAATGTAGAAGGGAATTTAGAAAAAAACCCAAACTGACTCATTTTGAGAAGAGTAAGACTAAGAAAATATCCCACAAATTACAGAGGATTGTGATGGTAGTGTAAGAAGAATAATATTCAGTTTGAATTTTAGAAATGTTATGATTGCAAAAGCAATGTCAGTCTTATTGAAAACTGTCAAGTTGTCAAAGTTTGCCTTCTGCCTTCAGCCAACTCTTTTTCTTGTCTTTGTGTGCCGCTTACCCCACCCTACCTCATGCCATGATGGCTGTGTGGCTTTCCTTCAAGCCTCGCTCCATCAATCCACACTCAGAAAAGGGTATAATAACCTGAATACACACTCACAACTCACTAATAAGTCTTAATGCATTTTCCATCCCTGTATCTTTCAATAAGCAGGGAAGCCTTAAACCAAACAAAGAAACTCCAGTCTTGGGATCCAGTAGACACTATGAAATCATTAATGCTTTCTCCACAAAATGTATCCCTGCTAACCTGTAACCAGACTGTAGTTGGGATGAGAACAATGTGTCCCAGAGGACATTCTCCAAACAGGATCACTTTTTAGCAGCTTTTAGTGATTATGTATTGATAGGATAACATATTACCTTGCTAATTCTGCCATAACAAAATATGACAGACTGGGTGGTTTAAGCAACATAAATGTATTGGAGGCTGGAAGTGCAAGATCAAGGTGGGAACAGGTTTGGTTTCTTCCAAGGCCTCGATCCTTTGCTTGCACACAGCTGCTTCTTACTGTGTCCTCACATGGTCTTGTCTCTGTGTATACAGATCCCTGGTGTCTCTGTGTGTGTCTAAATTTTCTATTCTTAAAGGACACCAGTCAGGTTGGATTAGGATCTATCTTGAAGACTTCATTTTCACTTAATCATGCCTCTAAAGGTCCTATCTCCAATTACAGTCACATTCTGATTGTAACTTCCAGAATGCCAACATTAAAAAAAATGAGGTAAATGAGGAAAAAGGCTTATCTGAATATTTTTGAAAGGTAAAGTCCTGAGTTAGGACTTTAACTAACATATGCAGATTTGGACCATAAGAGAAGGTCATTAAGGCTATGATGAAAAGACAACAGAAGAAGCAGTGTAGAAAAATTAAAGTATCGGTGGGAGGACTGTTTGAAATTTCAGAAAAGTGGTCCAGACATTACATCGTTATTAATTAATTTTAAACAGGTTTTAAAATTTTGTGTGCATGCCTGTGCCTATAGCAGCCATGAGTGAGTCCTCTCAGGCCCAGCTATCCCTGAAGACAGAAGCTAATACCTACTGCAGGTTACTGTACCCCTGTAAAAAGTAGCCTGTGAGAAAGGGGGGGTCTTTCTGATATCCTGAAGAGATCTGTATTACACTGTTGTTCCTATGATAGTATCAATAAAATTAAGGCATTGCAGAAATGAGAAGGTAATATATCTTATATATTATATAAACTTTTTTTTGAATGGGAAATGGTTGTTTATTCTTAGAAACATTGCAGAAACCTTTCAAAAATAGTCACATAAGCCTTTTTCCCTGTTTACCACCTCATTCTCTTAATGTTGGCATTCTGAAAGTTACTTAAAGTAACATGAAAATTAGATGGCACTTTTCTGTAATATTTCAAAACTGCTGATTGAAGCAACACAAAGATTGTTGTAAATGTAAGAAAAAATTTTTCTTTGGCAAATGTTAGAAGAGGTGCAACTTAAAAATATTCGAGTGAACAAATGTAATACCTAGCACAGTGCTTATCACTTTTTTGCATCTTAACAAAAATACCTGCTGTTGAGAGAACCAGTCAGGCTGTACTCGGTGTTTCCAGGCCGCTTTTTACCTGCCTCTATTATAGCATCAATTGCATTGTATAGAAATCATGCATTCCCATGTTAGTAACTCTAAGTAGAGTGCACACTGGTTCATTTCTGTATTCACAGTATATAACAAAATTGCTTGACACGTGGCAGACACTGAATACATATTTCTTGACCAAACGACATAAAGAATGTGTATTTTCAACAGCAGCGCTGACACGTGTATTATGCATGTTATATAATGCCAAGGGGATGAAGAGGTGGGCTGCAATTGGGTAGCGGTGGGAGGCAAGAAGCAATTGAACTTATATAGTTCTCTTCTGGCCTTAAGAGAAGTTTAAGGCTTAAAAAAAACAAACACGAAAACTAGAGGATTTTTTGTGTTGCATTAAAAAAATGAATTAGGTGGTAAAAGTATATGTATTTCTTTGGTAATTCAGAAGGGACTTCGAAAGGTTGCGCTGTGTTCCAAGTTGATTTTTTTTTTAAACCACCCTTCCATGATGAGTTTATTAACCAGGAATAAACTGGTTAATAAAGCATGTTAACTGATACTGTTTTGAACAAAAGAAAGATCAGTAAATGAGACAATAGAAACAAAATGAAATAAAATCCCAACATATCATGACACTGCATGCACTTTCAGAAATATTCCTGATCAAAGCATTAATGCAATTAAGTCATTCACCCAGGACATTATATTAGTTAGCAATTCTTTGAGTTCACCATTTTTCATTTTTCTTATTAAAATGGATTACTTACTTGGCTTATTTTTAATTAAACCTAAGTTTCTGCCATTAAGTTATATGTAAAATCTTGCATCAGAATTACCAGGGTAGAAAGTATGGAGAAATCAGCAAAATATGGAGGAGGAAGTGTTAAAAGGAGGTAGAGTGGGAGTGGAAATTTCAAGCATTCTCTGTAATGAGAGATTTTGTTATATCAGAGGGTATCAGGATATTTTAGGAAGAATACTTTGGGGAAATTGAGTTACTACCTGGGACCAACATAAGCAGTTCATTTGCAAATGAGAAAGGTAAGTTAGGCCCACCAAGACCCCTTCCCCACACCTGGGGTTCTGTTATATGTGTCGTCAGCAATACCACTGAGGGAAGTGCTAGACCTGGGTGGGTGATTTGGGATGAAATGACTCTATTTCATTTTGCTGACTGCAGAAGTCATTTCAGAAAGCTCAAGACAGGGTTTGGAGTGTGGGAGTTGAAGGAAAGAAATTCAGAATTAAAATTAATATCCCCCTAAAACTCAGAGAATGAGCTGGCAATCTGAAGCGCCTTGGCACACATCCATAATGGTTTTCTCTGTATTGGGAGCAGTGCAAATCATTGCTGAGTCGAATGATGTTCCTATGAAAGCATTTAATTTTATAAGAGAGAGAATTACCCATAATCATTGTGTTATTAATACATAGAAATAAACATAAGCCACAGATTAACCATTGCTTTTTAATTTAACACCCAGAAGAGGAAAAGGCAGGTAATTATACTTTATCACTGAGCAGTAAGCACAAATTTGTCTTTCCTGGATATTTTTGTAACACCTTACAAAATCCTCAGCCATGAGATCTTTTATAACACCTTGTACATTTTACAACATGATATTCAGTCCTTAGGTTGGAAATGATAGCTGCTAATTTATGTTCTTTTATTTTTTAAAAGCCTGAGTGCAAAGATGACTTTTATTAAAAATCATTTGTGATTGTACTTACTTGTTTGAGGATGTGTAAGAAATATTTAGGACTACTTATCACAGATGTCGAAAATGTTCTGTTTATCCTATTACGTATAATCAGATTAGCCTTTCCTTTGTGCTATAATTATTACCTAAAATGGCAAGGTTCATTTGGCAAGACATGATTTTCTTTTAATGAGCTCGCTTATGTTAATCTCTTGATTAAAGGAGAAATAAGGAAAATGGGAGAAATTAGCACAAGTTGGGCAGACAGAACACTAATTTGAATCAGCTAAAATTAGAAAGGGGCTCATGTGGTTCCCTTTGAACGTTAGATCACTCCCTTTATAATTCCACAACTATTACCTTAATTTGGGCCTTAATATTTCAACCTGGATTAGAATGATAATTTATAAACTGGACATTTTGCTTCTCAATATTTTTTACTTCAATTATCCATTTTATAAACAATTTCCTGAAACAATCTGCTTAAAATATTCCTGAGCATGTAATACTTCTGTTCAGAAACCTCCAGTGGCTCCCAAATAGCAAATGAATTATAAATGTCTCACCTGGCAATTAAACCTACCCATGGCCACTTCAAACTTTTTCAGAGATTATGAATTGACAGGCAGGGACAGCAGTCTTTGGTAAGCCTAATTTGTTTGATCTATACAGTGTTTCCTTAAATTCTGAAATATTTACTCTTATTAAAAAAAACAAAAACAAAACAACAAAAAAAACATCAGAAGGTATCTCATTTTTAAAAAGTGCATTCTCTAGCAACATCGTTACCCATTTCCTTGGGTCAACAGTTATAGCTAAGGGGTGGCTGCCTCCTTTAATCAGGGGGCAGGCCCTCTAGTTTTCCAGAATCCCCACATTCTTATTGACTTATACCTGGACTGCTTTACTCATTTATTTCACTTGCCTGTAAGTGTTGTAGTTTGCAAACCCTGATTTTTACTATTATCCTACAAAAACCTTCTGTATAAGCCACCTTGATCTTACCATGATCATCCCTATCTCCATGCCTTTCTGCCACGTTAGGTTGGCCCACCTAAAATGCCTTCGTTAATATATACAAATCATCATTTAATACTGTTTCCAGTTTCTTCTGTTTCAAGAATATTCCCGAATTCCTTCTTCCTATAGGGATTGTGCTGCTTTGACATCTCATGTTCTTTGGTATATAGAACTCATTTGGCATTTGGTTTTGAAAGAAATATAATTCCTAATGTTCTGTGTATGTTTTATTTCTCAAAATACATTATAAGCCACTTGAGGATTGGGGCAATTACATGGATCTCTTTATAAATCCATGTGTACCACCAAATCATATAAATAATAGGCATTCCATAAATGTTGAAAATTTAGTTACGACAGATACTATTTTGGGTACTAGAAATCTAAATAAGAAAAAGACACTACCTTTTTCCAATGTTATTATAGTTTGTAGGCTACCATAAGGAGACTTTCTTTTTCTAAATATGTATATTTTTTTAATTTTTCAATTATAGTTGACATACAATATTATATTAGTTACAAATGTACAACACAAGGATTAGACATTTATATAACTTACAAAGTGAATACCCCAGTAGATCCTGTACTCATCTGACACCATGCATAGTTATTATAATATTATTGACTGTACTCCTCATGTTGTACTTTACATCTATCTCCATGCTATTTTGTAACTATCAACCTTTACTTCTTAATCCCTTCCCCACCTTCATCAATCACCCGAATCCCTCTGCTATATGGCAACCATCAAAATGTTCTCTGTACCTCTGAGTTTGTTTCTGTTTTGTTTGTTCATTTATTTAATTTTTACATTCTACATATTAGTGAAAGCAAATGGTATTTTGTCTATATCTGATTTATTTCATTCAGCATAATACCCTCTATGTCCATCCATGTTGTTGCGGGTGGCAAAATGCAATCCTTTTTTATGGTTGAGTAATGTTCCATTATATATAGGTATCACTTCTTTATCCATTTATCTACTGATGAACAATTAGGCTGCTTCCAGATCTTGAGTTTTGAATACTCCCTCTGTGAACATATAGATGTATATCTTTTAAAATTAGTGTTTTGGGTTTCTTCAGATAAATACCCAGAAGTGGGATTACTGGGTCTTTCTTTGTCTCTTGCTATAGCCTTTGTTTTAAAGTCTATTTTGTACGTTATAAGTATTGCTGCATCAGCTTTTTGTTTGTTTGCTTATATCTATTTTCATGCATTATCTTTTTTCGCCCCTTTCAGTCTGTGTGTGTCTTTTGATCTGAAATGAGTCTCTTGTAGGTAGCTTACATGTGTATGGGTCTTGCTTTTGCATCCATTCAGCCACCTAATGTCTTTTGAACAGAGTTTAATCCATTTACATTTAAAGTAATTGTTGATAGATATGTACTTATTGAGGAACACTTTCTTATAGAATGAAAGTTACAGGGCATATAAAATGAAAAAGCCTGTAAGTTTTTTTGAAACTAATATTAATAGCGTTTATTGAATATCTACTTTCCAGGCATTGCTTTAAGTACTTTCCTTGTATTAGCACATATAATCATTACAATTCTATCAGTAGGTTCTTGGGGAAACCAAAAGTTCAATTATTTTCATAAAGATGACTAGGTTTTAGGTGGTGTAGTCAAGGTATGAACCCAGACACTCTGAGTCAATGGGAATAAGAATGGGATGAATAATTCTGTATGTCATGAATCTAGGATTAATTCATAGAACATGTTGACATGTAGAGTGGCTCTTGTAATACTTAGGAGTCTATCATGTGGAGAAGAATAAAGCACTCTGGGAGTAGTATATGAAATTTGATTGAAAGCATAATAAGTGTAAAGTGCAGGATGTGTTCAGGGCTTAGTGGGCAGCTAAGTGTGATTGAAACACCAGATGTGGCAGAATTAAGTGAAATATACTAAGGAATTTGGACATATTCCTCTGGACAATGGGGAACACTGAAAGCTTATAAGGGTGTGGTGTGATTAGATTATCTCTGCAAAGGCCCAGACACTGTCCTGGGGTTGGGTGACCAATGAGGATGCATGTATTTCATGTCAGAATTATTGAGAATATAAACCAGACATTCAATTCAGATATCAATCAGGAAACAAGAAAGAGAGTTAGATTCTGAAAAAATTGGAGAAAAAAATGGTCTGATGTGACATCAAAGTTTCAAACTTAGTTGCTGAGTCCATTAGTAGGAATGGGGGTGTCAGAAGCAGGAGCAGATGTGATGCAGTAAGAGATGGGAATAGACTTTCTAAATGAATCTCTGGTACCTTATTGCATTTTATTAATATTTTTTCCTTACAGTCAGTAGCTTAAATTAAACTCATACTCCCTAAGAAAATTCCAGGGTTTTAAATTATTTTATATTATTATTATTATTATTATTATTATTATTATTATTATTATTTTGCATCAAGCACAAATTCTCCTTAAAGGCTATCAGGCTACCTTTATCAATTAATTTTATTTTCTTGTCAGAATCTTCTCTAGTATTTTCTAAGTACTCATGTGTACATGTTGGTAACTTTGGAATCTCTGTCTTAGTAGTCTTCTATATCATACAGCTAATGACACATTTATTTAATTCACTGTGAAGTGTATTGCTGATATTTCAGGGGAGATTTTGATCAGCTTTGTTAACGTAGAGCCCCAGGAAATAGGGGCTGTCTTCCTTATTACTTAACATATCCCTTAAAATGCTTATGAAAGTCAAATGTCCAAAAGTTTAGTAATAGACTTACATACACTATGTAAGGATATTTAGCATATAAAAATTATCTCATGTTGTGGTATAATTTTATCATATGTATGCACATAATATACATTAAATGTAAAAAATAATATACATTTGTAAAGAAGAATTATTTGCTCAATCTATTATTCTCATTTGAGATTCGGTTTCAGGGAAAAAAATAATTTTCACATCAAGGATAAGAACTTTCCTGTGTGCCGTTCTTTATTTTTTGATAAATGTTTGTTAAACTTGGGGATAAGCACTGCTCTAGGCACTGAGAATATGGAAGTGAATAAAATAGACAAGGTACCAATGCTCATGAGTTTATCATGTACTTGTGGAGACAGGTCACAGATACCAGCCTTTGCAAGGGGGGCGGAGTGGAGTGTTGCAATAACATTGAGGGTGATGGTATTTATCAGGTTATTATTTTGTCATGTCAATAGAAAGTTAATAATACACTACTATTTTTCTTGATTAGGTTTTCTCTAGCAAGCTGTATTCTTATTAAAAGTTGAATGGACATGAGGAGTTTACCTGTAGATTGCAGAGAAATTTGTGTTTAAAGCAATCATTTTAACGCTCTCTTTGGTTCACATGCTAAACCTCATAATTAGACACAGGCTTAAATGACATATAGCTCCACATTAGTATTTAAGTTGTTTGGCTTACTCTTTTTTTCTTAACAGCTTTCTTAAAACATGCAATAAATTAGCATTCATCAAAGAAATTTCCCAGGAGACAGAGACTGTATTTCATTTGGACCTCTTAATAATGCCATCTTTCCTTCAATTTTACCATCTCTAGTGTCAAAACTTCCATTTTTCTATTTGACACATTTTTTTGAAGTATGCTACAATGTTCAAAATACAACAAATATCCATATGCTTGCAAAAAACACTATTAGAAAGGCCATTTAAAAATCTGATGTTTTATAGTACATGCCAATCACTGTGCAACATAAAATTAAATATCACCTCTGAAATAGAACTTTGACTGGAAGGTCATGCCAGCATGCAAAAGCATATCTCGGCATTGGAGACGTGAACTAGGGTTGTAGCAGTTTACCAGTTAAACATATAAAATAAAGAACAGTTTGTATTGTGGATAAAAGCAAAATAGCCTAAAAAGAAGCAGAAGCATTGAATTAAGCAACTCAAAACTGTAACCATGACTCTCCCTTTGTGCCCTTGAGGACCAATCTTTAGGCTTACCATCAATATTTGTAAATTATATGAGTATTAAATAAAATATATCTATGTGTAGACATATAGTTATGAAAGCTTCTAGTCAGGGGACTGTAACAGTGAATGGAAAGTAGTTTCTCTTCCTTTTTTTTTTTTTTTTTTTTTTTTTTTTGCCTGTAGTTTGCCCCCCATGCGTAATAGAATCACCAGGGAAACTTAAGGTACTGCCAGGGATTCGCCAGCCCATTCAGAGTCTAGAGGGATAGAGTCTGAGTATCAGAAAGCTTTTAAAGTTCCCCAGGTGATTCCACAGTGCAGCCAGGCTTGAGAAGAAGTACTGCTCTCTTTTCTTGCCTATGAATAGGGTTTACAGAATGTACAGAGAAACCTCTTCGCAATCCCTATGGCTTGAATAGGACTTTGATGATAGAGAGGAGAGAATGAGTGAAGAGAGAATATCTCTGCTGTGCCGAACAATCGCCGCTACCTCTGTATTTAGCACATCCTCCAATTTAGGGTTTCTCAAGGTGTGGATTGGGTACACTTACATGAAAATACCTGGGTCCTTGTTAAAAGTACAAAGTATTGAGCCAGCCTCAGAGCTGCTGAATCAGAATTTTAGTAGCATTGGTGCAGAGGCAGAAACCCAAATTACTATTGAGCACCTTAGAGAATCTAATGCACCCCAAATTTTAGACTCACTACTACAAGTTAATGCCCTAAGCTCCATTGAGCATTTTTTTTCCCTAACCTGGAAGAATATGTTGTATGAACACAAACATATTGCAGTTACTATTGAATAATTTTAATTAGAATATGATCCAGCTCAGTTAAATAATCAGAGAAATTAAAGAAGGGGTTCTGTAGAATATGAGAACCTTACAATAATACTCAAAGCTCATAAATAGGTCAGAGATAGATGTATTTCATGACTCATTTATCATTTGTTTGACCTACCTGATTAAATCTGTCATGAGCAAAAATAGTCGAACACCAGTGTTTTCTTGTTGTTGTTTGTTTTGTTTTTAAGTACTCTCACCAGTTTTATAACTTGTCTCACTTGGAGAGCCAATGAGCCTTTTGGCTTCTAGTTCATCACATTTTCTCAGGAAGGCCTTCCCAGAATTTAGGATTCACTGAGCCAACTCACTATAGGTTTCCCAGCATCCTGTATAACACTCTACATTCCTTATTGTTATTTTTTGTTCAGATGTCTGAACTCCCTGCTAGGGAGCAAGATGTGTGAGAGCACATCTTCATTTGTCTTACCACTGTTTTTTTCCAGCACTGTGGGGTTCCAAACTCTTTGGAGGCGCTCCTTGAGTGTATAAAAAGTGATACTGTCCCCCACCAAAACATGGAATTTGCTTAAGAATGTAGGCACAAAGTAAGAATGTTTTCCTTGAAGTCACTAAACTTTAAACAGTTCTCCAGAGAAGCAGTACCTATTCTTCTAAGAGACACATTATAGTTATTGTATGTAATACCATGCTACTCCTTCACCATATCCAGGCCTATTCATCTCAGGAAAACAGGGTGGTGGATAATCCCGATAAGGGTAGAAGCAATATAAGCAAAAACATGTCATTAGCATCATCATAGTAATCATTATATAATAGTATATGTTACAGGTGACATACTTTCCTTCTGCTGATGAATTATGTTTTGTTTCCATTTAATCTTCTAGTTTTGAATGCAATTTGTAGCCAGTTTTATGTACATGGTGTCAATCATTTCTTTTAGAGGGAAATCTGTAGCTTTGTAGTCCTACTGATTCTTGATCTTTTTTTCAAACGTTTTTTTTTTGTTTTGTTTTGTTTTTAAAGATTTTATTTTTATTGGGGAATTGGGGGGATGGGAACAGTGCTGGGGAATTAGGGAAGGGGAACAGACAAGTTGTCGTTTTGTTCTTCAGTCTAGTTGTGGAGGATGTTGCTTCACTGGCCCAAGTTGGCACCATCATTGTGCTCTTCCCAGGTGAGGTAGATCAGTCACCGACTTCTGGACGGCTGCTCACTGCGGCTGCTGGCCACTCACGCTGGCTGCTGGCTACAGACGGTAGCCCATGGCAACCCACTGCCACAGGGGCTGCAGCCTACGCCGTTGCCAGCGACTCAAGGAAACCCAGCTCCAGGTTGAGCTGTTGTTCAGCATCTTAGCTGTGGAGGGCAGTGTAACTGGCCCTCCTACGTGGGATCCGAACCAGGGCTCTCTGGCGTCCCAAGCCAGTTCTTAACCATTGCGCCACTCGGCCGGCCCTCAAACGTTTTTGATGTTCAGTTTGCTAGACCAAACTAACACAGTCTGAGTAGTGTACATGCATCATAACCAACAAGGTTTAGGGGACTTAGGAAATAACCAATAACTAATACAAGCCCCGTGTTACACTGTTAGTTTTGCTACTGTCTTTTAAGAAAATATTTTAATCTATTTATCTTCGCATTTAGATCTTTATCATTACTTCCCAATACTTCTTCAGGTAACCTAATTTTTTTCTTGACTATATCTTAATACCTACATATATTTTAAATGTAATATGAAAGTAGCAAATGTTGCATTTAGCACCTTTTTCCAGAACATTAAAAGAGAATAGAAGAGATTGAACCTAACAACAACCCTATACCTGTGAGAGAGGAATGTTGTACTGATTCAGTGACTTACTGTGTTTTATGATCCTTAGTTTACAAACCATTAGCTAATAGTTCAACAGGTATGCATAATGTTTAAGCTAAAATGTGAGGGGTGACAAATTTTATGCTGATTACTGTGTTTATTTTTGGATCACCAAAATAAAGTAGAAAAGAAATGGCTGAGTATTTATCAACTATAAATTTATATTCTTGAAAGAATGCCATGTTAAAATTTTTATAACTTACAGACAATAATGAAAAAGTGGTACCTGTAACATTTAAAACTAATTACCAAAAAGAAAAACAAATACAAACATGGTATGCTTATTTATAAAAATGGCTGCCTTAAATATTAAGAAAATTTGACCCAAGCCAGAATGCTACATTAATCTATTTTTTTTGTTTTTGTGTTTTTTCTAAGTATAGTTCTATATCACACAAAAGAATATTGTAAAGTTACTTTATTATTATTATTGATTTTGCCTGAGTATTTCCTTTAATTGCTATTGCCTGTGACCACATGGTAGATTACTAATTTCCATCTTTGAAGATATCATGCAAATATGAAAACAGTCACCCATATCCCCTAACAGTTGTTGTCACTAAGCCAGGTTATACATATTTAGTTTCTTAATCTTCCCTCATAATTACATCTCTCCAGCTTCTTAATCATTGTAATAGTTCCTCGAATTTGTCTGCTGAAAAATGGTGGCGGGGAAATTGATGTATTATATCTTAATTGTCTTACTCCTAAAATTTCAAAATGGGAGGTTAGAGTATATATATTTTGAAGCTTCTGGAGTTCATAGTTCTTCTGAGTCTTCAGTTGCCTCTCATTCCTCATGAAAAATTTAAAGTATGCAGAATGCTAACCCAGAATCAATAATGTTAAGATAAAAATCATATTTAAAATACAATATAAAAATAAGCTTAAAGGAATCACACAAGGTATATTTTGTTTATGGCTGCAGAATTATAATTTATTTTATCCAATAATTCCAGTAATCAAACATAGCTTACTTAATTTACATCTTGCATCATGACTATTTGACAATTTAATGTAATTCTTTGATACAATTACTTAATACACATTTATATTTATATTTTAAATATAAAAATGCACACAATATTTAATTTTAAATTTATTTTGAAAATACTGTACTTTCTACTTTAAACCTACTTTTCAGTAGCAATTTGCCTTTTTTAAGGGTTGTGCTGAGTCTGTTAAAATTTTCAAAAGAGGACCAGCCAAGTGGCATGTTGGTTAAGAGTTGGCTTGGGATGCCAGCTCTGAGAAGCAGGGCTCTGGTTCGGATCCTACATGAGGGCCAGCGATGGTGGGCCCTCTACAGCTAAGATGGTGAACAATAGCTGACCTGGAGCTGGGCTGCTGTGAGTCACTGATGACTGCGTAGGCTGCAGCTGGGCTGCAGTGGGCTGCTGTAAGTTACCGTGAGTGGCCGGCGACTGATCTGCCTCACCTGGGAAAAGCACAATGATAATACCAACATGGGCCAGTGAAGTGGCATCCCCACAACTAGACTAAAGCACAAAGGGACAGCAACTTGTCTGTTCCCCTTCCATGATTCGCCAACGCTGTTCCCCTCCCCCAATTCCCCAATAAAATCTTAAAAAAAAAAATTCAAAAGAGAAAAAAAGTTAATAAAATTGTATCTACAACACATATACAGGTAGACCTTGAGTTGGGTTCTCTGATTAATATATATATATATGTATATATATTTTTTCCAAACCTATAATTTTGTGAATTATAGCTTTATAAAGAATAGTTTTAGATATAAGATTTTTTTCAAAAGGTGGAAATGCAGGTAATTCAAGGAAAACTAAATACTCTATCCCATTTATTTCAATCTATAAGCAGAATTTTCATTTTTAAATAGGAATTTACTCTGTTTACAGTTCAAAATAATTGAGAGAATATATAGGACTGATCTAGTTTTTCCCTAGATTTTGACATGAATTGAATCACTTTTGCATAGGATCAACACTTTTTACAATGTTTCTGCAGACCTTGGCCCTGGGCCTTTGTGTATGATATTATTTAGGACCTCAATATATTTCTTCATAACATTGCAGTGACATTACAACTATTAAGAGGATATATATGTGTTTTTGTAGTGAGATGACTGAAGGGGTGGTCATTGTTTAAGCCAACTGCTTTTATTTATAATATCTGGATAAAGTCATACAGATCTGATTCAGATCACAGCTCCAAGAGCATGATAATGCCAAGAGCATATCAAAAGCATGATAATGAGGAGGTATAACCTCTAAAACTTAGTTTCCTTGTCTTCAAAGTAGGAATAACAATACCTACTTTATAAATTTGTTGTGAAGATTAAGTAAGTTAACCTGTATAAAAAATTCATTGTAATACCTGAAGATTTACTTCTACTACTACTATTACTATTATTATTATTGTTATTGTTATTATATTGTTAACAATTACTAGACAATGTTGAAGTCACCCTTTCAAAGCAGATCAGACATATTTTCATATTAGACTACTAAGTAATTTCTAAGAGAGCAGAATAAAGCTTATCTTTTTCATATCTCTTTAGCAGAATAGTAAATTTGCTCCAGAAGGCATTGGAAAAATGACTTTTATTCATTATGCAACTCCTCAAATGACAGGAACAAATCTTAAATTAGGTTAAGGATAAATAGAACAGTTATAGAGAAATATATTCAACAGGTATTGTATAGTATAATAATCTTATATGGTCAAAAAGATGCGACACAAAAAAGAGACAGTTTGCAAAATGCAAACCCTGGTGTGAAGCATCCACGGCTCATGGTAGACAGCCATTCCAAAATGTGGCAATTAGGGCATTAAATAATCAAACATTGTTTCTTAATGTGTTCTAGAATAGAGAATTTGGAGTAATGTTATGTTAGTTATTCATTCTGCTGAAAGGAGACATAAGGAATTAAAAAAACTATCAAAAGGAACATCAAAGATGATGATCATGCAGAGCAAGGTCTACGAAAAATTATTCAGCAAGAAAAATAAAAGGCAGAGATGGGATGTAATCCACTGCAGGGATATGATGATGCCTAGAAAAGAAGTAACAAGATGCTTTTCTCATCCATTGTCATCTAATGTCTCCTTTCCTGTTTCTAATTTTGTGAGAGTTATATCTTTATGTTCATTGTGGTTTCTAAAGGCATCATCACTTGTTCTGTGAAGATGTGTAAAGGAAAATATTATGCTGTTTTCCTTTGTTTTTCAGGAACAATCTAATGATAATGAGCCCACATTCTTCAGTGCACAATTTTAGGGATTTCCTAATCATACAGACCCAGAACAAGCATGAGGTCAAACAGAATGATTTTAAATCCTAAATCCCTTACTAGCCATGCAATTTAATTTTCTTTATCTACAAAATGAGAGTGAGAGTAGCATTGTTAGGATAAGTATATGATTTACATGCAAGAGGCTCTTAGGACAAAGCTGAGCACATTAAGCATTCCAGACAGATTTGCATTTTTGCTGCACTTGGGCTAGGTCGGTAGGGCAGGCTCCCTTCCAGTCCCCTGTGTGCCTGTTGCTTACTTCAGCCAGACCTTGTTCCATGTCCTCCCTCCTTCCCTTCCATATATCTGAGTTCTGCCTTTGCCCCAACACTCAGCCTTTTCTAGTCTGAGAAGCTGGGGATGGAGTAGTAAAGCTCTCAAGAACCATGGAAGTTTTAGAATACCAATATATCTTCTGCAAATGAAGAAACTAAGGCTCAGTGGTAGCAGTAGTGAGGAGAGAGGGCAGTATTTGGGCTATTGGGGGGTTTAGATTTCATGATGGTCTTGTGCTCCACTCCACATTCTCACAGTTCCCCTCTTTTGGACAAACTACAGAGTTTAGGCAAGTAATAGGGAAGAGCACAAGAGAATGTGAGAAAGGCAGTGTGAATCTAAAATCATACATGGGCTCAAAAGGGGACATTGATATAAATTATTTGGGACATTGATAGAAATTCCTCACAAGATATTGAGGTAAAAAAAATAAATTAGGGAAGGAACTCAAGTGGACAAAATGTGAAATAAACATTTTAATTATCTGTACAGTAAGCCCCCGACTTATGAACGAGTTCTGTTCTGGGAGAACATTCGTAAGTCGGATTCGTTTGTAAGTCCAATTCCTTCGTAAGTCTGACAAAATGAGTTTTATACACCTTTCACACAAATATACAACGTAAAGCCAATGGTTGAATGATTCATGTTATAAGAATGAGCGATGTCTACCATTTTTTTGCCTTGGTCCAATCTCTCAATTATCTTCCCTTTTGTTTCCATGATTATTGCTTTGCGCTTCCTAACAGTCCCCTCCACATCACCACTGCTTTTCCTCTTGCTTCCGGACATCCTGGGCTCTGATTGAGCACTGTACTACTGTACACTATCGCATTGTACAGTAAGCACTCAGAAGCACAACTGGGACAATGTCCGGCAGACACATGAGCTTCTTCCATGATTTGTTCACATCTACGAATGTTGGTAATGCGAGGTCTGTCTGTATCTGAAAGTTTGCAACTCAAATGTTCGTAAGTTGGGAACTTATTGTATATATAAGTCTAAATCTAGTATTCCTTGAAGGTTTACACACTTTGCAAAAGCATTGTACTATTTGAAACTATCGAAGTTCACTGGGCAACATAGCAGAATCCATGTTCCACTGAAATAGAATTATAATAATGATTCATATTTCTATTTATGTAAATTTATATATTTATGTGTTATAATTGTTATTAAAATAATCTCAGATTTTATAACTTATCCTCTTAGCAACTGTCTTGAATGCCTTTGGAGCAGCTACACATAAACACAAGGTTATAATTAATCCTAGCCTTGGAGGTGCCCAATGGCAGCATCTAGCCCAGTCCTCTCATTTTATAGGTGTTGGCAGAAAACTGATGTGCATGTTGTGACTTCCTTTCTCAGAAATAAGCATGGAATCAGCAGATACTTTGGAAGTGGCTATTATTGACAAGGAAAAACGCAAATTGCTGTAGAAATAATGGGGGTAGGACAAGGCCCCTAACTCTGCTTTCTAGGAACTTAGGATTTAGTGAGCACTAGAAATATGTAAATGGCAATAAAATGTACTCTCGGGGTATTTCATCATTGTTTGACCTGTGCAGTTGCAAAGTGCCCTGTTCTCAGAAGAGCTCTTTACTGGGTTAAATGCTGTGTAGTTACCTTCTTGGAATTCTTAACAACTTAAGTAGGGGTCTCATATTCATTATGCACTGGCCCCTCACAGATTATGTTAGCCATTTTTACTCTAATAAGTACTACAGTAGGGTAAGAACATGCTACCATGGAAACTTTTAGGGTGGACATGGAAGCCAGTGTTTGTGTGGAGACGTCTTCTCCAAAGAGACAGTGACAAACTTGTGCTAAAATGATGAATAGGAATAAGTCAAGTGGGAGAGAAAATAAACAAAAAGAGCTACAAGAAGAGGGAACAGTTTATGCAATCCCTGTATTGAGCAAGAGCATGGAAAATTCACAGTAACTTAGTGTACTTTAATTTTAGAATGAAAGGTAAGGAGAAGTATGATATCAAAAGGGGCACAGAGCATAGACAACTATGCAAGTCATGATATGGATACTCATTTTATCCTGAAAGGATTGCAGTCATCGAATGAATTTAGGTGGGCGAGTGGGTTTATCTAATGTCTGCTATAGAAAAATTACTCTTAGTTGCTCAGTAGAAAAATAAATCAGGGGGCTAGTTACCTGGCATTTCCATTAATCTAAGCAAGGAAAAGATGACTTGAACCAAGAGTCTGGCAGGGGAGGTGGCAAATTCTGACAACGTACTGGTTGACAGCATTTCTGAAGGAAGGGATGAGCAGTCAAGGGTATTGAACACATTTTCAGGTGGGAAAATGAGTGAATGTTTATAATGTTTGCTGAGATATCAATTACAGGACAGAGAGCAGGCTTATGCAGAAGATCATGATTTCCATGTTAGAGATGCTGAATTCAAGTTACCTCTATCATGTTCACATGGAAAGGTCCAGGGGCAGAAAGATAAAATATTCTGGAGTGCAGATCAAGTCAATGAAGTTTTGGAAGGAAATAAGAGTCAT
Organism: Hipposideros armiger; assembly: GCF_001890085.2. Lineage (NCBI taxonomy): Eukaryota > Metazoa > Chordata > Mammalia > Chiroptera > Hipposideridae > Hipposideros > Hipposideros armiger. The sequence continues at coordinate 281,611 of NW_017732385.1, read as the reverse complement.
GTGAGTAAAGAAGTTTTTACAAGTTGCTTAAAAAACAATAACAAAATTAAAAGCAAAACAAAACAAAAACCCATATAATCAGTTATTTCAAAGAACAGAGTAAGAGTTTCAAATGCTGTTAAGAAATCAAGACAGGGGCTGGCCGAGTGGCTCAGTTGGTTAAGAGCTTGCTCAAGAGTGTGAGCTCTGAGCAACAGCAGTTCGATGCCCGGACCGAGCTG